>NC_044193.1:18150385-18450385 GCF_900880675.1 Sparus aurata | reverse complement strand
CACTGTAACAAATCCCCAGAATAACAAAACCACTGCATGCCTCTGAGCTTGTGCAGTGGACTGTGAACACAATTGTCTGAAACCACTGTCAGTTTACAAGCGCTCACAGAAGAAAGGAAGTACCCAAGTTTCAATGTACTACTCTGAGCCAGTCACCTCTGTCCTCGTTGGTAAGATGATCCGATCCGTTTTTTTTCTCAGTCAGCTGACTCACACAAGGGTGTGGTGTCTCCTCAGGAAAAAATGCACCACATTAGCATCGGCATGAAAACGTCCTTCTTGATGTGTCACTGTAGCTTATTTAAAATGTGGAATATTTAACTTTCCTCCCTACTAATTTAACCATGGTCTGTTTGAGCTTGAGCACACAGGACATTAAAAAACGACAGCAAAAATCTGAAACTCACTTGAATAAGTTCCATTTTTAATACTTAGATTAAATTCCAATGGTCGTTAGTGGATTCTGCTTTCCGTCGTGTTTTGGGCACCTTGCCCTGGATGCCAAAGCAACTTTTGAGAAGCTTTAAATCTCATCCTGCTCCTGCAAACATCCCCCAAGTCCCTCTGAACCATCATCTCCTCAGAGACTCTGTTGCCCAGGCCCTCTGGGAGGAGAGGACAGCTGACTAAAAATAAAATTTTCAAATCTAGCCTAGTTTCATGTACTGTGTTAATGGTATAAGTTCCATCAGTCAAGTACATGTCCTTATTTCACTTTGTGCTCAGAGGCTCTGTAGTGAGCACTAAATTTAGAGAGCTTCTGGGAGGGTCATATAATATTTATGCCTACATGTAGCTGTAATGGAATTATGAAAAAAAACCAACATGTGCAAGTTCCCAAAAGCTCATGCTTGTATGTTATGTATTAATGTTGTGTTCTTATTGCTTTTGTTCTGCAGATGTGGATCTGTCTCTGCCAGATGTTCAGCTTTCCCCGGGTCACAGTGCCGACCCCAGCCCAAGTCCTGAGGCCCCGGGCCCCTCCACATCTTCAGCCTCCAAACACCACCGTGCACACCGCAGTGGAGGGGCCAGGGACGAGCGCTACAGATCAGGTGCAGTAGAAAAACACACAAACACACAACTAGAGTTGCAGTCACTAGAGTGCAAATCTCAACCAAGGCCTAACAGTACCCATTTGTATTCACTTAATAATATCAGCCACCAAAATATGCCAGATTTCTTTTTTTCATCAAGATCCAATGCCTTGTTCGCTGAGAAATTACCCAAAATGTCCCAAAATGCCCTATTTCACAATGTTAATGAAAGTGAGATAACATTTCTGGATCAATCTTTTTATCTGAATCTTCACCAAAAGTTAATGGAGTCTATTCTGGGCCAGAACCTATCCTCCATCTAAATTTCTTGGAAATCTGTTCAGTAGATTTTGGATAATCCTGCTGACAAACCAACCAACAAAGATATGTTGATGGATGTAGTAACAAACCATAAAACGCATCAAATAAATATGTCAATATCTGTCTTTCTGTCTTCCTCACTTGTTTGTCTCACTCTCTTTGCTCTTACTGTTTATGTAGACATCCACACAGAGGCTGTGCAGGCTGCACTGGCCAAACACAAAGAAGAGAAGATGGCATTGCCCATGCCAACCAAGAGACGCTCAGCCTTTGTTCAGTCTCCCATAGACACCTGCACACCTCCAGGTAAACTAGACTTCTCATACTCAGTGCCTCGCTGGTCAGTGTCATTATAATGGGACCTGCTTTTCAATCAGAAACCTTTTGATGAAACACAATTAGAGATGTGTTTTGGGCTTGATATTGTGAAACACATCTAAATATTATGGATTTTTTCTTTCCATCAGACACATCTTCTGCATCAGAGGATGAGGGCTCACTGCGCAGGAAGGCAGCTCTCAGTGCAGTGCTCGCCCAGAGCCTGCAGAGCCCAGATTACTGGATCAACCGTTCCGTCCAAAGCTCCTCCACGTCTTCGTCTGCTTCCTCCACCCTTTCACATGGAGAGCCCAAGACCCAGCCACAGCCCCAGCTCCAACCTGCTGCTTCAGTGTTGGCTGATGTACTGGCCTTCACACGCATTGGTAGTCTTAACTGATAAATAGCTCTAATGAATACATAACACTGATTGTTGGCTGTTGTTCTCATTCACAGTCACTTTCTCTTCTCCTCCAGAAAACAGTGTCCCCCCAGATGTGACGTCCTCCACTCCCCAGGAGAGAGGATCCAGAGTGGACCTCCCCCCAGCGGTCAGGGGCATGAGCCGTGGGCAGAGCCGCTCCAGCATGCTGGATACAGCTGACGGTACACTCACGCTCAAAGAAGCACAGATGTTATTACATTTATATTTCAGAGTGTACAACTCTTCTAACGTGGGGAGAGAAATCAAAGTAGACTTAATCATATTCCTGAAATATGGTTACTGTCATCTGGTTGTTGATCTTATTCCGATTCATTTGCATGTTCTAATCACAGCTGTTGTGTGACATTTTCTGTTTTGCATTGACTTGATGTGTTGACGAAGCTGATTGGAGAGCGTTCAAATCAGGAAGCAAATCTGAATCCCAAATCATCTACAACATCATCCTCATTTCACTGTGTTGTGAATGCTGCTAACGACAGATATTTCTGTTCTTTCTTTTGGGTCCATTAATCCTGTCCCTGTCTTGCCTTTCATTTAAAAAAGGAAAAAGAAAAGGTAATATAAATCGAACCTGGGGAAGGGGAGGGATGCTGAAGACGCCCCAAATCAGCTTGCTTTCCAACCTGGAGTCTGTCTATCTGTCTCTATGTCCGTCTCGTGTCATAGGATTAGACATAGAGAACCTCTCCTAAAGGTTATCCAATCTGTGTCTCCTAGAGTACCGATTTCCCTTTGAATCTTTCCTGCTGCTGATTCTGATCCTGACTGTGTGCTAGTGCATAGGGTTCTGCCTTCGTGAGAATGTGTGATCAAGTAGAGATTTGTGTTAGGATGGAAATGCATGTGTGGGTGTGCGCTTGTGTTCTGTTGCTTTTTGTTTACATACAGTATGTTTGTGACGGTGGCTGTCCTTGGTGTTTGTGCAGGCGTGCCTGTCAGCAGCAGGGTGTCCACCAAGATCCAGCAGCTGTTAAACACACTCAAGCGGCCGAAGAGACCACCACTCAGCGAATTCTTCGTTGATGACTCTGAGGAGATTGTAGAAGGTGAGAGACAGTAGCGTTCATGTGGTATTAATGTTCTGTTTTTCCTTTTGATAGAATAAAATGGGAAAACATTGATATTATATCAACATTTTCTTGTTTTTTTTAAATTTCTGATAACTAGGGCTGCAACAATTCGATCGAAAGAAAATGAAAGGTCCAGTATGCAGGATTTAGGTGACACTAGGGTCGGAAATGTAATATGACACTCATAACAATGTTTTCATAGGTGTATAATCACTGTTGTGTTTTCTTCCCCTAAGAATTAGCCTTTTATATCTACAGAAGGAGCAGGTCCTCTGCCATGAAGTTTGCATGTTTCTTCAGTATCCCAGAACAGACAAACGCAGGGACTAGATGGGGCCTTTCTCATCTTTCACACTTATAGGGGAACAATGTAGGGAAGGCTGAGGTTAGGGGTGTTCAGTTATTTGAAATCTACACTTACACCGCTAGATGCTCAGGATGTAATAATACACAGAAGTCAAGGTTTGTACCGCGGTTTTGGGGTCACAGTTCAGTATGAGTTTAGTACAATAGAATAAAAAGGCAAGAAAAAATTCCAAATGCGGAGGGCGAAGTTTCTTTTCATTAATTTTTATCAGATGGTAGTGCAAGTTACAGTTTATTCTACCTAGTTCCACCTGAGATTATTGGTACAGCTTGCAGTGCATTAAGCAGTAAACCGAGAACATATACTCCTGCATAGGTCATGTATTTATACGGGGCTGATAAAAAAGTAAAAGAAATATAGGCCCTGTCTGCTTTCACATCTAGAGACAGCCTTGATAAGTTGTTGGACTGCTGTTTTTGTGCCTCGCTTCAGTGACTGACACATCTGGGTGATGCTGTCTAATATGCGTGAACATGTTTGACGTGTTTCCATTCATACAGCTGTTGAACATCGCAGACACACTGTCTTCAGCTAATCCACCATCCCCAACATGATGGACATTTTGACAATTGTTAAATTGTGTCTGTTATTTTTCAAGCAGAAATGTTGAATATTTGCATGTTCCAGCTTCTTAAATGAAAGGATTTACTGCTTTTCTTTTCCATGTATGATTGGACGAAAGAAGCAACTTGAAGAGGTCACTTTTGGCTCTGGGAAAATGTCATGAGCATTTAATCTTTTTTACTATTTTGCTTTGCTTTTTATAGACTAAACATTTAATCGTGAACATAATTGGCAGATTAATGAATAATGAAAATAATTGTTAGTTGCAGCCCTACTGATGACAAATTTACTCGTTGTCCATGTTATTAGTTATCTTCACTGTTAACTAATGGATATCACTTGTGTTGCCCACAGTTTTGTTACTCCATTATTCATCTACAGCTTCCCCTATAATCTTATCATCTTTTGTTGTCCAGTGCCCCAGCCTGACCCCAACACCCCAAAGCCAGAGGGACGTCAGATCATCCCGGTGAAAGGGGAGCCCCTTGGTGTCGTCAGTAACTGGCCTCCTGCCCTGCAGGCTGCCCTGGCCCGCTGGGGGGCCACCCAGGCCAAGAGCCCTGCCCTCACTGCTCTGGATATCACTGGCAAACCTCTCTACACACTCACATACGGTGAGCAACATTTAAAGGCATATAAATGTCATGATAAACGTGGATGATAATCAACAAAGTATTTTGTTCTCAGTTTGTGAAGTTCGTGCCATTGTGTCTACCAAATGTAAATGTGAGACATATCTCTTACGTATGAGCTGGCTCAACTGAATAAACATTTGTTGGCTTGAGCAGACTAACACCTACATGTCCTCTGGTGTGGAGCTATAGTGGGTTGTGGAGTTCATCTCTCCTGGATCAGTTATACAACATAAATACATGGACAGCAAACAGGATATTTTAAAATCATTGTTCACTTTTCTTCTTTACAGGTAAACTGTGGAGTCGCAGTCTGAAACTGGCCTATACACTGCTGAATAAACTGGGCACCAAGACAGAACCTGTCCTACAGCCTGGAGATCGTGTAAGAGTCTTCTCAGTCAGTCCTCACACAATATCTAAAGTATAAAGGAGCACATTAAGAAAAATGTGTTTTTCTGTTTCTTAGGTGGCGCTGGTGTATCCAAACAGTGACCCAGGCATGTTCTGGGTGGCTTTTTATGGCTGCCTTTTAGCTGAGGTCATCCCTGTGCCTATTGAGGTACCGCTGTCACGACAGGTAATGCTGCTACTATGTATTTTGTACTATTGCCATGTATGTGCCTCTAATCAGCGCTGCCTATATGGTGTATACTGTCTGTATAATGCCTAATTGCTCATATGGTCTATGAAAAATATGGATTTATTTTGATCAACATATTGACAGCTGGAGTGTATGTGTGGTTTTTAATTGTAACAGTTTTGTATACCGGCCTCTCCTTGTGTGTCAGAAGTCTTTTGACCCTTGTCTCTCTTTATAGGATGCAGGCAGTCAGCAGATCGGCTTCCTATTGGGCAGCTGTGGCGTTAGTTTGGCACTGACCAGTGAGGTATGTCTCAAAGGGCTGCCCAAGACGCCAAACGGAGAGATCATCCAGTTCAAAGGTCAGTCAGCCCAAATGCTGCAAAGCCTGCATCTTTGCCTCAGTCTCTTTGGGAGCCATTAGATCAACTCATTAAAGGAAATACACAGACAATTTAAGTTTTGTGGTCACGCTGCTTGTAAAGTATTGGCTGTTCACCTTCGACCTTGAATCCTAGAGGTTGCAAGGTGAACATTGTCAATTAAGTGCAGCTCTAAATTAGTGTGCACTTTGTTTTTGCTTTTTGTCCTCTAAAAAATGTCTATACCTTTCTCTGTGATGTCCTGATTATGTTTACCAGGGTGGCCAAGGATGAAATGGGTAGTGACGGACACCAAGTACCTGACCAAACCATCCAAAGACTGGCAGCCTCACATCCCCACTGCCAACACAGACACCGCCTACATAGAGGTGAATAATTAATTTAATTGATTTTGCTAATCCCATATAGATCACATAAAGCTATAGTTCTTGTTTATGTTGCACTTCTGTTTATTCATCCTCTGAAATCCTCAAGGAAAGCTTATATGACTTTCCCAAATTCTTGAGGCACAGTGTGACTGAGCCTTTGCTGTCAATGCCCCAGAACTGTGAAACATGGCGCAATAGCGAATTAAAAGTTATTTTTTAAAACTTGCAATAGACAAGTCTTTGCTTTAACTTATTATGAAGTAAATGTTAACTGCACAGTGTAATGGCTATAGAATAACGACACTGTACACATTTAGATTGGTTTGCTATAAGCCTCACTTTCACTATGCAATTCTGTCTGCCACCCTGTCCAAAATCTCCTGGGAAATTGAAATCTTGATTTATGGTACAGCCCTATCTACTTTCATGTCTCCATTATAAACTAAATAAATGAATACACTCACAATTCTTCTCCTCAAATTTTTTTCTACTCTACTCTACCCTCCACCCTGACGCTTACCGCTGATTTAGTTACTTAAGTGCACAAAGCAATACTCAAACCTTTTTATTACTCTTTATAAAACTGTGACACTTTCACTTACCTCTTCAGTGACCATCCTCCGTATGCTTTCTTATTTCCGAAGTGGTGTTGATCATGGCTTCATGGAAATTTGGAAACATATACTATGTGTCCTGTGTTATTGGTAGTTGGCAGTACATAGCAGTTGTTTGTTGTCACAATTTTTGGTTTGTTTTCAGGTAACCTGTGCTCTCATTTAACTTTATCGATGTCTCTATTTGTGTGTTTGTCTTTTCCACCAAAGTACAAAGCCAGTAAGGAGGGGACAGTGATGGGAGTTGCTGTGTCCAAGATCTCCATGCTGACCCACTGCCAGGCCCTGTCGCAGGCCTGTGGCTACTGTGAAGGTCAGAGCTCAGCACCTTATGTAACTTATAACTCTCCTGCTCTTCCTTCTCTCTAATTCCGGCTCTCTTTGTCGGTTCTTTAGCTTTTAAAACCAAGTATTAAAAGTTATCTTCACAAGTTGAATTGTGTCCAGCTCTTGAGCTCTTGAGCTCATCAGCAGCAGTTTTCACCGTCTGCTTCTTCACAATTATTTTCGCCCTCTACTGCTCAAAGAGAGGCATCTCAGAGAATACACACTCTAATGGACCAAAAAATGACATTTGGGGTGTTACTCAAATTATGCATCTTTTACATAGTTAGCATCCCTCTTTGCTTATGTGGTTTTGTGTTTTCTGTCTTAGGGGAGACACTGGTCAATGTGTTGGACTGCAAGAAGGATATGGGCATGTGGCATGGTGTCTTAACGGTGAGATTGAATGCAGCAATTTGTACTGTATATCCAGACTAATTGGTCTTTTTAACTTTGGTATGTAGCACAATGTGTGACATTGACCTTATGTGTATTTTTTCCAGAGTGTCATGAACAGAATCCACACCATCACAGTGCCATATGCTGTCATGAAAGCATGTCCCATGTCCTGGGTGCAGAGGGTCCACATTCACAAAGGTTCAGCCAATGTCCAATCTTACTTTACATTCCATATTTGTATAGATTTATTTTAATGTTGATGAATATATTTGGTAGAAACCATAGACTGTTTACAAAAATAAACAATGTGTCTTCACTTCCTCCTACTGTACAAAACTGAAGCCAAAATATCTTAGAGATGAGGGTTACCATCTTGTGCTAGTGACATAATTTGGAGGCAGAATCTGCCAGTAGTGATTGGGCATTTGAGCTGCAATATCAAGGTCCTGCCCATACAACCACCCAGCTCAATTGCAAGCAGGGCTCAGCTGGCCATCATACCCCCCAACACCCTCTCTATAATATATTATTATGATTTTATAGGATCAAGTACATTTATCAGAAAAATGAAGATGACAGAAACCATCTTTGGGAAAAATCTTAAGGCTCATTACTGCAGCATGCCACCAGGGGGCAATGGAGATATTGGCTTCATTTTTAGGGAGCTGTCATGTCATCCATCTTTATAAACCATCAATGGCAAAAACATGTATCATTTACAGATTTTATTTTAAAAGATAAATGTAGACAGATGATGATACCTACAACTCCACAGAGCTGAATAATTTAAATGAAGGTGAAACCATATACCAATAACAAAACGCATGCAAAATTGATAAAACAAACTGTTTATACACCATATATAACATATTTTCGTTATCCTCTGATAGCACGCGTTGCCTTGGTAAAGTGCCGTGACCTCCACTGGGCCATGATGGCCCACAAGGACCAGAGAGACACCAACCTGTCCTCCATACGTATGCTCATTGTGGCTGATGGAGCGAACCCATGTGAGTCACTTCACCTGCACAAACATGCCCTCCTTGTAAAAAGAACGACCGTGTACAGACATGTTTTTGACTGTTTCTACCCTGTTTTGGTAACGTTTTTGTCCATGTTTGTCATCAGGGTCTGTGTCGTCGTGTGATGCCTTCCTGAATGTGTTCCAGTCTCATGGTCTGAAGCCAGAGGTGATCTGTCCATGTGCCACCTCCCCTGAGGCCCTGACTGTGGCCATACGCAGGTACCATATCCATGTACTCACATAGACTGGAGAGGTCATAATGAGCATGCTGCAAACTCGCCATTGGGTCATTCAAATGTAATGTCTCTTATATTAAGAGATGATTTTTGTGTTTTTTTAATGATATGTAACAACTTGACCATGTACCTGACTTGTAGGAAAGAGGAAATATGAAGGAAATAAGGGGAACAGAGAACGATAAAGAGACTTCTGGTTTTGACATGACCTGTTTACCTCTAATTTCACATTTCTTTCTAACTATGTACTTCTCTTGATTCTAGTTAAAAATAATGTTTAGGCTGAAATAGTTTCAGTACTTTGAGAGTAAAGCAACATGAAAACAAAACTAAACCAAACCATGAGAATGTTTGCAGTCTTTTTCAAGATAAAGACATTGAAAGCACCACACCTTAAAAACTGAGACTTGTTTTGTGTATCAGGAGACCTCGACAATGTGTCACCTCTCTTTCTGCCTTTTCTGCAGGCCTGGTGCTCGAGGTGCTCCACTCCCAGCCAGGGCCATCCTGTCCATGGGTGGGCTGAGCCATGGGGTGATCAGGGTGAACACGGAGGACAAAAACTCTGCTCTCACTGTTCAGGATGTTGGTCACATCATGCCTGGAGGTTAGCCTCTGCAATTGACTGAATTTTGACTGTAGAAGTATCACAGCTGACACATTTTCTTGATATCTTATATTCATCAAAATTCACTTATATAAACGTCTAAAATGTTAACATTGTGTCCTGTTTGTGTGTTTCAGCTCTTATGTGCATTGTCAAACCTGACGGGTCTCCTCAGCTGTGCAAGACAGATGAAATAGGGGAGATTGTGATCAACTCTCGGGCTGGAGGCACTATGTACTACGGCCTGCCAGGTGTTACCAAGAACACATTTGAGGTCTGTCAATGTGTCATGTTCAAGACTCAGCTGCATGCAAATCACAATACTGAAATAAATTTTTTTTTTAAAAGTGTTGAACAGAACCTGCAGTCCTGACCAGCATGTCCCCTGCCTCTTGTCGAGTGTGTGCTGATGTCAGTTCCAGACGCAGGATTAGCTAATTTAGAAAATGGATGAATGGGAGAGAAGCAATGATTAAAATGATCCACTAGGTGGAGCCACACTCAAACTCATAGGAACCTGTACTTTAGTCTTTAAGTGTGTTTTCGCCCATACATATTTTCAGGCAATAAACCAGCCTTATGCTAAACTTTAACTGCAGTATCACAATTATTTTGGTACTTACTGATACTTTTATATATATAAAAAATGCATGGGTGAGATTTACTGTACTGTGTATATTTGAGCTCCATCTTTAATTTCTCTGCTTATCTGTAGGTGATCCCCGTCAACCAAGCAGGAGCACCCATAGGTGAAATTCCTTTCACTCGAACTGGTCTGCTTGGATTTGTGGGACCGGTAAGCCACAAATACATGTTAACTGTTAGCTTCCTGAAAATTGACTGAAGAAATACAGCTGGTGAGAGTTCTGTTTCCCGTGCTGAGTGAACCTGTCTCCACAGGGCAGTCTGGTGTTTGTTGTGGGGAAGATCGAGGGGCTGCTGATGGTGAGTGGTCGCCGCCACAACGCTGACGATCTGGTGGCCACAGCGCTGGCCGTGGAGCCTGTCAAAACAGTTTACAGGGGGAGGTGAGACACTGATGTCCTCTAACGGTGCATGGATGGCAACTCAACTCATTTTTTTTTATATAGCACTTCACACACAACACAGTCGATCGAAGTGCACCACAAAAGAAGAATTTGAGCAATGCATGTGTCTGTATACACAATTATGATTTGCTTATATTTTATTGGAAAATAATAAAGCCTCTTGTATATGCCTCAAAACTGAACAATCCCTTTAATATTCTGCAGCCTCTCCTTGTGTGTTGGTTCGGAGTGTGTGAGTGCTCATTTCTGTTTTCATCCATTTAGGATCGCTGTGTTCTCAGTGACAGTGTTTTATGATGAGAGGATAGTGATTGTGGCAGAGCAGAGGCCTGATGCCAGTGAGGAGGACAGCTTTCAGTGGATGAGTCGAGTACTGCAGGTAATATTTTTTTCTTACTTATGATGGTATTTATTTGGGCGAATTCTTGTTAGATCATAGATCCTTCTTGTTATGTAATACGGTCTGTTTCAATGACTCAACAACACTTCACTTCCTCATAATATATAAAATACTGTGTTCATTTTTTATTAATCTAATTTATCTATCACCTGACATCTTTTTTTTCTCCCCAGGCCATTGACAGTATCCACCAGGTCGGCCTGTACTGCCTCGCGCTCGTCCCTGCCAACACCCTTCCTAAGACACCCCTTGGAGGGATCCACATCTGTGAAACCAAGCAGAACTTCTTGGAGGGAAACTTGCACCCCTGTAATATCCTCATGTGCCCGCACACCTGTGTTACCAACCTGCCCAAGCCTCGGCAGAAACAGCCAGGTAGGATATCTCAGACCAGGTCTACTGATGCTTAAGGAATTTTCAGGAATTTATGCTGTCGGTATCATGACTCTGATTTGTCTGTGATCTGCTCAGTGGATGTCGGTCCTGCTTCGATGCTGGTCGGCAACTTGGTGGCAGGGAAACGGATCGCTCAGGCTATAGGCAGAGAGCTGGGTGTGGTGGAGGACCAGGACCTGATCCGAAAGGTAATGTTTGCCACACAGACCTTGAACCACACAGTGAACCTAAATTGTAATCAGAAACTTAATAACAGACCACTTTGCAATAAATGTATATTACTGTGAATTATTTTTGCTGTTGACTGGACAGTGAGACAAAAATCAAGTTACCCATTAATGTCCACAGTGTAACTTTACATTGTTCTGACAGCATTTAAAGTATTTAAACTTCTTTAGACAACCACTTGATTAAGAATGATACAGAAATGGCTGACTATGAAATTTTTTTTTTTTTTTTTCATTTTTACTGCTCTGATTGTGTTTAAAGTTGCAGATGACCGTGGAAAATGGATACTGATGTCTCATCTTAAATCTCTTGTTGTTGTTCTGCCTTTACTGTGCTTGGGGTTGGGCTTTAGCTCTGTATGTGGCCCACCATGATGGTAAGGCTCTAGCCGGGCCCCCACCCTGTTTTTGCTTCTGCTGCTTCCGTCAGTCAGATGTGCTTTTGCAGCCGTGATACCCTGATGGCCACCAGCAACAGCTTTGGCTGGACGCACAGAGATGAGTGTCCAGGCTGGCTCCTTGGCCAGCAGGGGTCCACACACTTAATGCAGTGATACATTATAACTGACGTCAATATAGTCCCATAACAGACTCTCGCTGCCATCACCTTTTAAGATGGGAGTTGGCCAGCAGCCCACTAGCTTTGCCAAACCAAAAAGCTCTACATTAAAGTTAACCTTAAAATGAAAACTTAGACATTATCTACTCACCCCCATGTCTATGGAAAGTGTAGTGATTTTTTGTTGTCCACAAAACATTTATAGAGTGTCACAATAACATTTAAATAGTTTTAAAACTTAAAACAACTGGACGAACAAAAAAAATGGCATCTTACATGATCTGACATAATCGAAGTCCAGAAATCCCTTGTCGATATAAAAAGACGTTATTCACATCCTTCTTAAGACAAAATCTTCGCTGTAGCTGCTAAGCTAATAGTGTTAGCATGCACTGCATCTGAACCTCATCTCTCGTTGTCTAAAAAGGTAATGCAGACTTTGAGCACTTTATTATAAGCTGTCTCCCAGCACATGTGACCATTATAGACTGTGTAATCACACACTGTTATGCATTATGCTCATATTTTCTAATAACCTCAGAAATAATTAAAATCATTTTGGTGTGCACCTCTGCTCGCTCTGTCTCTGTGATGCTCCCTGGTGTAGCATGGCTTGATGAGTGGTCAGATCAACGGGTCTGCATGATGTGACTCCTCCTGATTCCTTTCTTTTGACTGACTGAGAGAGAGAGAGTGGCACAATGACTCTGGCCAGTGATTTTAATACAGCCAGCAATGTGACACTGCTGTGTATTCTGTTTGTTTTTCCAGAGAGTTTCATGGTGTAAAGTTAATGTAGTTGTTACTTTATGTGTTGCCTAATGTTCACTTGGCTTCTGCCTTAAAAGAATATCTTTGCTTTTCCCATCTCGTCTTTTTTGGTCCTGTGCACTGGTCAGTTCCTCAGATTATTGACACTAAAGAGGCGAATAAATCATTAAATATTTTTCATGGATTTAATCGATAAAAGAAACCCCTGTAGATTGTCCCCTTGCTTAAGAAACACAATCCTGAGGCACTGATATGTTGTCAAAGCTTCACAAAATCGTCATGACCCTTTTTTTTGAATGGTCCATAGCTTGTTAGTATTTGACAGTGGCTCCAATTTGCCTCCTACCAGGTGCAGATGGTCCCAGCATGACCCTGCGCTTGGCAGAAAAAATATTCTCTGGACACTCCTACTCTCCTGTTGTGTGCTTGTGTGTCTCTGTGTGAGAGGTCAACAGCATCGCAGAATGTCTTTTAAAATGTTTTCTGGTCTTTATTCCACACAAAGTCTGTTTGAAAGAAACAAATATATATCTGTTGTCACTGAGAGGACCTTTTATTTTTGACTGTTGGTTGGGTGGTATATGAAGTGTCTTTCTATCTGTTGATCATTTTTAAATGGATTATTATTTGCCACAGATGCAGTTTTGTGTATTTAAAAAAAAAAGTGCAATACATGCATTGAGTCAGTCCACCATTAATGCTTATGTCATGACACACTCTCTTCAACAGCACCAGTTCTTGTCGGAAGCTCTCCAATTTAGAGCTCAAACAGACCCAGACCATGTCCTATATGTGCTGCTCAACGCCAAGGTAGATCACACACACACACACACACACACACACACACACACACACACACACACACACACACAGTTTAGATCTAAGAAATGAGATATCAGAGAAACATTTACAGATGATGACATAGTTGCCTTTCTTCTCGTGTTGTTGGGTGTTACTGCTGATCCATTTGGTTGGGTATAAGTTCAGCTGTGCTTCCTCTCTTTTCGCTGTAGGGGGTGGCAGTTTGCACAGCCACTTGTGCTCAGCTGCACAAGAGAGCTGAGAAAATCACAGCTACTCTGATGGAGAGAGGAGGCCTCAACACAGGAGACAATGTGGTGCTGCTTTACCCCCCAGGTGAACACACACACGAAGACGATCTTACTTAAATTGACTTACTTACATTTTTGGTCGTTAATTCTGCCTGTACTTTGTTATTTCTGCAGGTATCGACCTGATAGCTGCCTTCTACGGCTGCCTGTATGCGGGGGTCATCCCTGTGACAGTGAGGCCACCCCATCCACAGAACCTGGCTGCTACTCTCCCCACGGTCCGCATGATCATTGATGTGAGTGCACACTCACGCTTTACCAGGCATATTAGCGTATTTAATGTGAACAATTATTCAAGTAGAACAAGTAGTGTTGATCATCTTTGATCCATCTTAGACTTCTCTTTAAAGGGTCAGTACACCTAAACTAAATGCAAACACTGACTCCTAGCAATTCATTCTAAAAAAAGTGTCTTAACAAACTAATTTTGCTTCATTACATATTTCCTTTTTTTAACTGAATCACTGAGGAACATTTGGTTAAGAATATGTAGACATTGGAAACTGAAATGTGATGAAAAAGATTAAAGTATCCTGAATTAAAATAAAAACCACATGACAATGACAATAGATAAAATGAGAAGAAATGTATAAATGCTGTACACAAGTTTCAATATAGTAGGGAAAGCCCTGCTAGTTATTCTGGCATCTTGTTGGTGAAATTCTCATGTAAACAAACACACAAGTAAACACAAGATGTGTTTGGTAAATTTATGACATTATTATTGTGACAGTCCTACCAAAAACAAAGTTAATCACCAAGCATTATCTGATAGCTTTCATTTTGCAATGTTAGATCACGTTCAAGCACCAAAATATGTCAATTACGTCAAAAGGAATCGGCGCCTTACTTTAACATTTTTTTCACCACTTGATCGATCTGTTATAATTAATGAGGTGCCCTAAAGCAAATAACTGAATCCCACCCAGACTCAGTAAAGTAGTTCTGCTCCTGACCCCTATAACTTATTTCCTCGGGGGAATCAAATTAAATTAAATTTTAGAACTTCATGGATCAATAAAGTATTACAATAAAGAAATGTCTTTTTATTTGAGTAACATGTAAGACAAAGGAATTTTTATTTTTTTAAATTAAGTGTTTTTATTTAAATTAAGGATTTTTAACTCGTGACACTGTCAAAGCATGGTTGTTTGTGACCTTGAGTGAACTTGTTCATATGTGTACCGCACATTATAGGTGAGCAAAGCAGCCTGCATCCTCACTACTCAGCCTCTCATGAGGATCCTCAGGTCCAGGGAGGCTGCTGCCAGCGTCAACGTCAAGACATGGCCCACCATCATTGATACAGGTAACGCTGCTTCAAGGTGTTATCATTGTCATATGTGAGGGCACACAAAAACCTGAGGCTAAAAAAATGTGTTCCTCATCTGTCCACAAGGTGTCCTATTTGCTCTTTGTCTAAAAGCTCCTCTGTAGTCTGAAAAATATTTTCTGCAAACATTCAGCCATTCCTAACACCAATGCAGAGTAGTGCTGCACATAATGTAGTTCTGATAAGTTGAAGATAACTTCTTACATGTGCACTTAAACAACACTTTTACTTCTTTGATGATCCCCATCTTCACACTCAACAAAAATGCTGAACAGTTATCAGGTTGCTACTTATTTCCAATAGCAAAGAATAACACAAACCATAAGACAGCGAAGGTGTGTGAAAATAAACCCAATTCTCTCCCTTCTTCCTCCAGATGATCTCCCCAGAAAGCGGCCTCCGCACATTTATAAGCCCCCTACAGCTGAGATGCTGGCCTACCTGGACTTCAGTGTGTCCACCACAGGCATGCTGACTGGAGTCAAGGTAAGTAATTCTCTCAAATCATGCATATTATAGTGCAACATGAAGCAAGCAGTTTGTTTCATATTAAATCATTTTAGCCAGAGCAACATAAAATCTGCTGAAAGTGTCATTTCAACTGAACCTCTGACTCTAACAGAGAGGAATGAAGCTGCACTCACATCAGTCTGTAGACAAGTGAAATATACTCTGTGATCACCTGTAATTTTAGTTTAAGACAAGTATGATCGAGCATGGTTCTACTTTGAAAGCCAATCATGGCATGCATATGCAACTTGAAGAAGTGTGAAGTAGGAGACATCTTGAGTCTGGCAATCGAGCGTTTGAAACATTTGCATGTTCATAGATTTTAATTTGACATTTTAATGAGGGATAACTAAAAGTCATTTGAAACCTTTTTAACGAGGTAATTGAACACTTTAATCAACAACTACTTATTGAACACAAGTGAATGAACATCAGTGGTGGACAGTAACGGAGTAAATTTACTTGAGTACTGTACTTAAGTACATATCCAGAGGATTTGTACTTGAGTATTAGATTTCTTTGGTACTTATTACTCTTACTTGAATACATTTCCAAGACAAATATTTTTACTTTTACTCAAGTTAATTTCTAGGAAGGCTGAAAAGTACTCGTTACTTCAGGTCTGCTCTTTTCTTTTTTTTTTTTTTCCTAAAATACTATTGGACACAAGCTGTGTTTGTCAAAGAAGGAAACCTATCACAGTGCACGCTCTCCACTGGGATCTACGTAAAAGCGGAAAAACGTCATCCCTCTCCATAAGGATACCACCAAAGTAGCCACGCTCTCGACTGCGTTTGTCAACACAAAACCGCGACAATGGCTGCATCAGATGTAGTTTTTTGTAAAGCAGTGATTCTCAACCAGTGGTCTGGGGACAACATTGGTCTTTGAGGGGGTTCCAGTTCCCAACTTAGCTAAATGATAGAGAGTTAGTTGGACGGTGCAGGTTCATTTGGTTACAGTTTTAATTATTGTAATAAACATCTGCATCTGCAACATCTGCTGTCCTCCTGTGATCCCATTCATTTTATTTGTTTTTATAGGTGTTTCTGCAGGCTTTATATAACATTGTGGTTCTAAAAGCAAGCACATCAGTGCAGGTGGTTTCAAAGAGTTAATTCTCAGAAACAAGAGTTAAAAGGTCCTTAAATTCATTTAGAAAAAATTATAGTAATTCATTGATGTGAAAAATAAGAAAGTTACTCTTACTTTAACTTAAAAAGTCAATTTAAAAGCATGTACTTTTGGATACTTAAGTACCTTTAAAAGCAAGTACTTTTTTACTCTTACTCGAGTAACATGTCGACTGAGCTACTTTTACTTGTAACGGAGTAAATGTTGACCAGTAGTATTTGTACTCTTACTCAAGTACTGGGGTCGAGTACTCTGTCCATCTCTGATGAACATTGAGTTGGAGGTGGCAAAAAAATTTATTGTAAAAGAGAATTGATACACAATGGTCCTCACTGTAATTATCCGGATATAATGTGTGCCTGATAATGCTGACGTCTGCACGGGACATAAATACTATTTGTCAATATTCTATTTGCAGCACAGAGTTATTTAATTCTTTTACTATAACGGTTTGATGACGGTGTTTATGTCTGTTTCCTGTCAGATGTCTCATGCTGCAGTCAGTACTCTGTGCCGCTCCATTAAGCTGCAGTGTGAGCTCTACTCCTCTCGCCAAATAGCCATCTGCCTGGACCCATACTGTGGCCTGGGCTTCGTCCTGTGGTGCCTCTCCAGGTAACATACTGCCCACACACAGACTGAGAATCACACTTCATTTGACATGCTGTTCCTGTAAATGTGGCATTGTAGCTGTAACGAGTGTGTGTTTCTTGGCCCAGTGTTTACTCAGGTCACCAGTCCATCCTTATCCCTCCCCTGGAGCTGGAGAGCTCACTGCCTGTGTGGCTGAGCACGCTCAGTCAGTATAAGATCAGAGACACCTTCTGCTCCTACTCTGTGATGGAGCTCTGCACCAAAGGCCTGGGCACCCAGACAGAGATGTTGAAGGTCAGAATCGCACTCAAAGACACCCAAAATAAATGACTGCTATTGCTATAATAATATCAAAACAACACTAAACAAACAAAAAATTCAAGCATGTGGACTTTATTCTGTTTTAAAGTCATAAATCTGCTTCTTGTGGTTCAGTCCAGCTCTGTATCTCTGCCTCTTCTGCTGGTTTAGAAAAGCACTTTGGATAAAAAAAGTCCACTTATGCTGAGTTCATGTCTGTGTCGAGCTCAGACTTCACTACACTGTTAAAAGTGTGAATAATCTTTTGCCGTGCGTGTCTCCAGGCGCGGGGTCTGAATCTGTCGTGTGTGCGGAGCTGTGTGGTGATCGCAGAGGAGCGTCCTCGCCTCACTCTCACGCAGTCCTTCTCCAAGCTCTTCAAAGATCTTGGCCTGTCACCACGCGCTGTCAGCACCGCCTTCGGTTCCAGGGTCAACCTGGCCATCTGCCTGCAGGTGAGTCTCAAACACGGCAAACAATTAATTGCTTAATTTTACTTTCCCGAATTAATTTTATTCTTATGTCTTGGATACAAGTTTTACTGGATTATAATATCCTACTGACCCTCTGAAAAGGCCTCAAAGCTTCAGGTCCAGTTGAATTTCTCACATTTTAGGGTGTTTATTTGCCTCTCTGTGTTCTCAGGGCACTGCTGGACCAGACCCCTCCACTGTCTATGTTGACATGAAGTCTCTGCGCCATGACAGGTAACGCTGAACAAAGACCGCTACGGTTGTCACATGATCTGGTCAGATCGAACAGAATGATTTACAGACAGGCTTCTGTCCGTTTCCTCTAGGGTGAGGCTGGTGGAACGAGGAGCGCCACAGAGTCTTCCACTCATGGAGTCAGGCACTGTAAGTATTGATTATTGACTAAAAAGACTGCCCACAGAACCAGAGGTAATAGAAGTGGTTGTATGAACTCTCTTTGAATGTTTTCCTCTTAAGATCCTTCCTGGAGTGAGGGTCATCATCGTTAACCCAGAGACCAGAGGCCCACTGGGAGATTCACATCTTGGGGAGGTGAGGAGGCAGAAAGGATGATGGGATGCTGATATTCAAACGTTTGATTCTGCAGCACATTACGTGGTTTTACATTCACAAAAGGGAAGTGAAGACAGCTATCCAACACAAAAAAGGCAAAAAGACGAAACAAAACCTTGATAGCCGAGACTTGAGAGGTCCCACAAATGCAGGAAAAGAAATACTCAAGGCCTTTTTAACCAGTTTGTTGTGTCTTTTTTCAGATCTGGGTAAGCAGCGCTCACAGTGCCAGCGGCTACTACACTATCTACGGGGAGGAGAGCCTTCAGGCAGATCATTTTAACACCAGACTCAGCTTTGGGGAACCCCACACTCTGTGGGCCAGGACGGGCTACCTGGGCTTCATCAAGAGGACTGAGTTACTAGACGCAAGCGGAGGTGAGGGAACGTTTGAATAAAGATGACCTCATTCGGTGCCTTTCTGTGACATCTTTAACTGAGGGAGGGCGATAGTGATGACATACTCTGTTCTGATAGGTATAATTGTACATTGTGAAATTAGGGCAGCGCAATTAATCAGAATATAATCCATTTTTTTTTAAATATGTGACAAAAAAGAATTATAATTTAGTACTTTATTGCTGACAGATCTTGTTCTCCAGATGTAAGAAAAAATATTCCTTTGATATATAGACCATAACAAATGGCACATCATCATGATTTCTAGTTTTTTTTTTCGGTAAAGACAAAAATTGTCATTCCCTTTAATCATTAATCATATTGCAATCACAATATCAGTTTAAATAATCGCAATGATATTTTCATTATTTCGTGCAGCCCTATTTGACATCAACATATATCATGATTTAGTAAGTTTTCTCAAAAATCTAATTCTTAATTTAATAACAAAAAATTGTCCTCAGTAAAAGTATAGTATATAGTAAAAAGCACATAAAATAAAAGTACTTAAAGAGGGATGGAAAATAGACAAAATCCTTCCAGTAAAATTGTGTTTGAGGTCTGAAGTCTGCAGTTATAACAATTTAATACTTTTGTTTATTTCTGCCACAGATCGTCATGATGCCTTGTTTGTGGTTGGCTCCCTCGATGAAACGTTGGAGTTGAGGGGGTTACGCTACCACCCCATCGACATCGAGACGTCTGTGTCGCGAGCACACCGCAGCATTGCAGAAAGGTGAGCATCTTCAATTAGTGCACTTTATTTTCATGATATACTGTATTTTTGTAATTTACGCACTCACTGATAAAGGCTGTGAGTTCACAGACAGTGCTTTTCCACCAAAATGGCACTGATTCTGTTCATGTTGGTGCTAGTGTTGTAACAATATTGGAATTCTTTAAACTTGGATACAACACCTTTCAACTCAAAATTGGTTGAAAAAAAAGGGTTCCAAGAGTCTTGAACAGAGCCATTTAACTAACCAGAACTAGTTTTTTGGAAAAGGCCGACAGTAACACAGAAAACACCTGACTGAACTCGTTCTTGCTCCTCAGTGCCGTATTCACATGGACCAACCTGCTGGTGGTGGTGGCGGAGCTGAGCGGCTCGGAGCAGGAGGCCTTGGACCTGGTACCCCTTGTCACCAACGTGGTCCTGGAGGAACACCACCTCATCGTGGGCGTGGTGGTCATCGTGGACCCTGGCGTGATTCCCATCAACTCCAGGGGGGAGAAGCAGAGGATGCACCTGCGAGACTCCTTCCTGGCAGACCAACTGGACCCCATCTATGTGGCCTACAACATGTGATCGCCCCCATCGCCCAACTGATGAAATGCAGAAAACTGAGCCAGGCTCTGAGATGAGGGAGAAGGTTTGGGGGGGGCATTCAATAGCAACCCCGGTGTCAAGCCTCAGACACACATTCAAACACACCAAACAATGTGGGAATGCGAGTACAGTACCAGTACTGTAATGACAACGTGCTTCCCTCTCAGAAACTTCTTTGCTTCCACCTTCTCAATCGCTGCAGTCCAGGTTCACTTAGATTTCTACTGAGGAGGAAGGATCATTTCTCTCCTCATTAAAAAGTAGATCCATCTGTCAACTGCAGGAAATATCATCCTCTCCGTGCATCCCACTTCTCCCTCATATCTCCACTTCATGTTTTTAAAAACATTTTTAATTACATACTGCTATCAAAGACCCCCCCCCCCCCCCTTCCATTCCTGAGTTTTAACCATCATCCTCGTGTGCTCGTTTTTCTATCTTTTTTTTTAAACCCCCCTCCTCCATTTTTGAAGGCAGGATGGCGCACTGGAACTGCTGAGAGGAGCTGGAACTTTCCCCTCTTGCACTTTAAGTCCTCGCACCTGAGTCCACTTCCTGTCTCACCTGCCCCGAGGGGGCAAAATCCACATCAGTATTAAAAAGTGCCACCAGCAAGTGCAGCCCAGATATATAACCTTTGTACCAGGTGCACCGTGGCTTCCACCTCCCATCATGCTCTGTTTTTTGCTGGCAGACACGCTGTCGATGCTACAAAATGTCACTTGAATTACTTGTTGGTGTGGGAAAAGCAAGACTGCCTTCATAAACATACAAACCTGGAGCGTAAAAAGGATCTTTGATCTGCAGAAGCACAGATTTAGATTTCGCTTTGAGTAGGAGTCAGTCCATTAGATAGTTCTTATGATCGTGAAGTACTAATAAATCTTTTTAAAAGCACCAGTTTTCATAAGAAGAGTTGAGGCAATACCTGGTGTTTACGTGTGCATGTTAATTTAAGAGCAGACAGTGTTGACATGCCAGAACCAAAAGAAAAACTGTACAGAGGTACAGCATTTCCAGACTCCTGGAAGACTCTTCTTATCATCTGGATGTAAAAAAAAATACTCTACTTTCTACTGCGTGATACATTGTTTTCTTAACCCATACCCCAAGTTCTGATTGTATTTTCTATATCAGTGAGCTGGAAATGACATATTTCTTTACTTTTATTTTGTTAAACACAAGTGAAATATTGTATGAAAATACAAAATACTTTGAAGAGAGAGAGAAAGAGAAAATCTTTTATTTATTGTCCAGTAGAAAGTATATTTGTTTCATCCACACGGTTAAATGAGTCTGAGGATTCTGGTAATTCCAGGTTTTCTTATCAAAAAATCAGATGGGGAGAGCTGTGAACCCAATGCATCAGCACTGACTTGGTTAAAGAGAGCTTGACGTCAGTTGACAAAAGCTCAACTCAAGGTCCACTTAATCACTTGTTCTAGATAAGGATGCACGATAATATATGCGCATTATCGGTATCTGCCAATCAAAGGCTTTAAAAGGAAAAGCCTTCATCAATTTGAATTTGATAAGCACATTTAAGGGGTAATTTAAAAATGTTTTTTTGCTTAATCTATGTTAAATTGTGACACGTTACCTTTATTTAAAAAAATTGCGATTTGGATATTTCTCTTTGCCTTATTGTAATTTTGATAATGTTTCCATTGATCGTGCAACCCTACTGTTTGCTGCTGAGGACTGCGTGACAAAACTGAGATCTCCAGAACAAGCCAGAAAGCGGACCTTGAGTTGACTTTTTTTTTTTCTTTTGAGTACCGGTAGGTGTTTGCAGAGTTTGACGGGATATAGTTGAACAGTTTGAACTAAAGTGAGTAGCTGTGTTGTTTCCCTTCTTAAAGCGAAGAGCATCTTTCAGCGTCAAAGTAAATATAAAATAAAAGTAGATCAACAGAAGGCAAGTCGGTGCCTTTTTTCTACAACATGGTGACATTAAGGATCATGGACTGTTGAGTTTCTAAAAACAAGATATCAAGAATGAGGACAGAACTTTGCCTTATTAAACCTGTGGAACTTCAGTAGTTTTATGCTTAATCCCTCATTTCTAGCTGTACTTTTACTGTAATTAAAGATCTTTACCACCATTTTTCACTCGTGGAATCAGAAGCTAGTACTTTTTTGGGGGGGGGGGGGGTCCTTCGTTTTGCGGTCATGCCTTTCTCATTTCATCGTTACCATTCATCAAATTCTTTCTGAATGTCTGTAACACTGAAAAAAAACAAACAATTAAATTGGGAATGAACAACAATCAGTAACCAACCCGTGACGGCAGAATCCTCCTTTAAAAAAGAAAGGCAGTGATTAATGAGGGTAAGGATGTTGTCTGTATACTGTATTTTAGAGGTCAAATACTGTATTCCTGGTGTTAATGTGTACATGGATATGAACTTTGTTGATAAAAAAAAACTTGACTGATCTTTTCATACTTGACAGCATTTTCTGCATTGTTAATTTATCACATTGCAAAAGAGGACAAAAAAAAAAAGGTTTCAGATTATTTTGGCAAGAACAATGTGCACTTTCCCAATATCATTTTGTGTGTGTGTGTCCGTGAGCGAGCGAGTGAGTGAGTGTGTGCGTGTCCAGTGATATTTGGCTTTTCTGGTGCAACAAGGTTTGTCTTTTGTAGGAAAATGATCCCAGAATATTGAACCATTTTTTTTTTCTTTCTTTTTCTTTTTTTTTAATGTCGCCTCCACTGTATTTTAATTGGAATCAGATAGGTTTTATAGGGGTCTCATCAACATTTTCCAGATGTTATCTTTTCTTTTAAAAAATTCTTCAAACAGCTGGTTTGATTTCGAAGCAGCTTGACATACTGTACAGTCCAACAACACATCAATAAACCACTTTTCATTCAGTGATGTACACTGAGGACATGTATGCAGCCAGTATCTGGGACAGGTTACAGTTACTCATGAATAACAAAGTGAAGCTTCTGAGCTACTGTGTGATATTTGCTTTGTTGCTACTGTTTCACTCCAACGACAAGTTTTAATAAAGTTTTATAATTTCATGTTGGCCTTCAAGCCTTTTCAATAGACATTGGTGCTATTCAATAAGGGAAAGTTGACAGACTTTTGTCCTCCAATGTCAAAACAAAGAAGGTTTCTTCCTTGTGGATGCCCTTAATAATGTGTGAAAATAAGTCTTTCTTCTTCCATGCCAACACTTTCCAAGATCACTGCTCAGTTCTGAAATTGTCTTTCACCTCCAGTTTTCATCATCTCTGAGATCTGATGAAACACTTTCCCAACATGGATGGTGCAACTCGACATATCCACCGTTTATATTTTAATATTTATTTCAGTTTTCCAAGCTGTCGTGTTGTCAGGAATGACATTCATTTCAAACCTCCAAAGTTATTCGAAGCACAAATTGTAAAATGTACATGTGAGGTTAATGAAATTAGGATCTTTCACACAAAAAAAATTACTCAAGGGCCCACAATGTATACCTCAACGACTGTCTGTTCACTATGCATTGTCGAGCTGCAGCAAAGACATTCTGAACTAGTCAATGGTGCGATAACTTCTAACAACATGTCTTACTTGACAAAAACACTGTCACACTGTCATTGGATGTGTTTCATGTCAAATAAAAGAAATCCTTTGTCAGAATGTCTTGTTCACTTTTTTTCTTGTTTTCCCTCCAAGTGTTTCTGGAAGCTTCAGCCATCAGCTGCTGCATTAATAAAAAACATAACACTGTCCTTCCACCAGGTGTCACTCTTAACTACTTCAAAGGTAAAGACCAGCCCTGCTCCCTCTGTGACATCGTCACAGCCCAGGTTCGGTCAAATCTGACCACAACGACCTGATAGCAAGTCCTTAGAAATTTCTTAAACTTAAACTTCATTTTCATTTCAACTTTTCACTTTTTTTTCAGGAAAGTATGAGAGTCTACATGAACATTGCATGTATGCACACATATCCATATATTGTCTATAGTATTGTTATTTTAGATGTCATATTTGAGTCTGTAATCTTTTATGTTTTAAAATACATTTCGATTCTTGCACTGCTACTTTTTAAATAGAATTTCCCCTTACATTCTGCATAACTAACAATCATGCAAACGTTGCTGCTGTGTTTTAAATATTTGAATGTACTTTTTCAGGCATTCTTGGTTTGCATTCATTTCTGTGTGATATCAAACTGAAAAGTTGTGTCATTTATCAAGTTACATTATTATTACAAGTATGCTTAAAAAGCTAAAAAGACAAAGCAACTGTCCTGTTAAACACCTGCCAAAGACAATTGTTACAAACTCCCAAATGTTATTGTAAATAATGGCTTATTAATAATGTACAATGTATTAGTAAATGATTCATTGGATATAAGATTTGTTAATAATGTGCATGTTTTCCTGTGTAGATATGATTAAACTCAAATGTTCTGTATTTCTGGACTACAGGACAAACATAAAGTACCCTAAACATTGGTTAAATATCTTAAAATCTCTACAACATTAACCATGTGGGTATAAAAAGCAACAATTGATATATTTAGTTAGTCAAACTTCTTAATTTGGACTTTATAAACTCAAAAACCCAGCAGAACTGTTTTATCAGGACTGCTGTGTGTGTATACGTGGTTTTATCAGATTTGATGGACAGTGTTGTCTCCCTGGCAACAACTGCAAACAACCCACAACTGTCATCACATCCTGATTCTGATATCTAAATTGCTGTGTTCTGATTGGTGCATGGGAACACAAAATGTGACATCATCAACTCCACACCAGCGAGAGGAACGAAAAACACTACATGACTTTCAATGTGAAAAAAACGAGATGTACTTCTGATTTCAATCTCCTGTTCTCAGTCACGCTAATGTTACTCACTACTTTAGCCTCAAAGATGCCATTTGTTGCTATGACATCACAAGCAACACATTTCCAGAACATTCTCTCACTCTGGTGAATAGTAATAGGAGATTGTCAAGACATTGTGAGGAAGAAGAAACCTATATTATTGATTATTGATTTGTCTTTTTTCTCATAATCTAGAAAGGTGTTTCATTAATTTACGTATTCACTTTTGAACTTATTTGTGATATTTGTATTGTAAATAACATTTGTCTCATTCATTCATTGATTAAAATATCTGTCTATCTATGTGATTCAGAACTTAAAGGTGCACTATGTAGCTTTGGGGGAGGAATTTTAGAGAGGGAAAAATCACTGACACTGATTTGTATGCCTAAATAAACTTGTGACTGAGTAAACAAACTGACCTTAAAGGACAACTCAATTTCATTCTGTTTTACTTTGTTTATATTTGGCGGACCCTGCCACCTTTCTAGCTTCAAACAGTGTTCTGAGGACCTTATTTTACTTGTATTCAGTTACGGAGAAATTCAATATTTCTGATTTTGTATTGTTACATCATTCATATTGTAAATATTAAAAATTCTGATACGGAATTTCTTCTCCAAAATGTTATAGTGCCACTTTAAACTCGACATCCACATAAAAAAGGTTGTCCAGTCCTGTTTATCTATAACATGACATTGCCAAAATCAAATCATTCGCATTAACAAGAGTGATCACTGATCATCTCATCTCGAACAATTCAACTCCCTGCACACACATCTCTACTACAAGTTTCCCCATTGCCTCCAACTTGTACAAAATCCTCCAACCTGGCTCTTAACTCACTCCAAAAATACTCTTATTTTAGTTTCTTAACTTTGTCTATCTGTATCTTTTCTGTATCTTTTAAAATTGATTATAAAATACCTGTAAGCACTTTTTAGGCCCTGTATGGACTGGCACCTCCTTATATCCCTGAGCTCCTCTCAGAACTTTGTTTTTCAAAGTGTTGTATAAATAAAGTTACAATGGTTATCATTATATTCTAGTCTATCAATCATTTTATACTATATTGGTGACTATATTATCAATACTCGTGTATCTTGCATTGTGTGCTTTTATAACCTTTTGCACCATCATAGGTTCCTACTATGTACACTTACTTGTTAAACAATGACAAATCATGAATACAGAAATCTCTCATTAAATAACCAAACCCACGGTCATCATCACTCAAAGTGTGACACTGACTGAGAAACTTGGCTTTCGAACATCTAACGGGGTAATCACACTGACTGGTCGCAATGTTAAAACTAACATTTAATCACTGATCGTGATGGCTAATTAGAACAGTCTGATGCATAACAGCAATGGTGACATTTATTGCTGGATGTTTCAGAACAGCATCAGAGCAACACTGAGCAGAGCTGAGATCAGTCTCGTGTTCAGTCTGTGTGCAGCCGACACTGATGCTGTCTGATCTGCCATCTTCAGCCAATCTGTAAACCTGCTGGTTCTGGCGTACACGCCTGGCTTGCGAGGAAGACCACACTTGTCCCCAAAGCTTGTCACTCCAATCACATAAAACCTCTCCTCTTCCTCGCTGTAGCACTGCAGGGGGCCCCCACTGTCACCCTGAGACACACAAACAGCAGCTGTACATACATATCAAAATCTGTGCCTTTGTAGTTTAGTTTAAATCAGATTCCAGAGTGGTTTCTGTTTAGGTTTTATTGTTTAAAAATGTTTATCAGTTTCAGTCTTCATTTGAGTTATTTTTTATATTTCACATATACGGCGAGTATAGTTTTTCTTTTGGTTTAATTAACTATGATTATCTTTCTTTTAAATTAGATTTTAAAAATGTCCCAGAATCATTGCTACCTGACAGGAATCAATCGCCCCGCTCTCCAGGCCAGCACAGATCATCTTCTCAGTGATGCGGCCGCCGTACCAGCCGACCTGGTTACATGTTTTCCTGTCAATGAGCTCCACCTCAGCCTCCTGCAGTCTGATCATATGCTTGCCTACAGCACATATAACAAAATGGTTTTAAATTATTTGAAGGGCTTTCACATTTTCACTAATAACATATGAATGGTCAGCAAGATGTGCTTTATATTTTACAGATCAATAAGAAGTTTAAAAACGCAGAAATAATAGGCAACACTTTAAATTAAAAGTATCATAAGGAGTTTAACTTATTATAGATAAGAGGAATGTAGATGTAGGAATGTATAATTGTTTATTAACACATTTGCCAACACTTATTACACCTCCTGTGAGCTGGGAATAAGTGAAGGCTGCTGGACATACATATGATATTGACAAAATGTCACGTTAACAACACTTAACATGCCCTTATATCTGTTCACAACTACATCATCATTAATTATTCATTAAATATGTAAACTGATGAATAGGGAGACTTAAAGTAGAGTGTAAGTTTTCTAGTAGTTTAATGGCCTTTAAAGTGGAAAATGTGCGGATGCAAATGTTGCCAAATCATTAATAAGAGTCACAAGTTTTTCATTCTAAAAAAAGCTGTCAATCCTGCAGCTTGTTTAATGATATTGAATCAATAATAAATCATGTTTGAACCAGACTCTCTGCTGCCTTCTTAAATGGAAAGACAAAGGATACATTTTAATGTATGTATTCTAACAATTTATTAATAATCTGCAATGAATTATGAATTACGCATTGATAAATCCCAGAGAAAAGACATCTGAAAACTGAATTCTGAAGATTGTAATTGCTCTTCACAAAAATGTTTTTTATATATGCCTGCTGTATCACTGAATGTGTACTTTAGCTTGATTTTTTAAATTATGGTTACTTTTATAATCCGTAATGATGCTCCCCCTGGCCAGGTGTCCCTTAAAGGAGAACTCCACTGTTCACAGGTCTTTGGGAGTATTACTGCATAGGAAAGAAAGCCAGCATATCCATACAGCATAAAATGAGTATTGAAATAATTTTATATTCTTAATATTCTGAATCGATATGTATCAGTACCTCGATATGTTTGACAACACTACGTCAGGGGGAGCTGCATGAAGTCTGACAATTGTTTGGAGATGAAAAAGAAGGAAATCTGGTGATGAGGAGTGAGAAGGAAGTGAGCCTACCAGATCTCTGTAACATGCTCCTCATCTCTGCTGGAGGCTAAAGGCTTGAGGCTACATTAGTGCTACTAGCATACAGTTACACACCTAAATCTGTGCAGTCGAATGAGTAGAGTTGAGTTGCACTGTGGGTAATGTAGGCACCAATGACGAAGAATTTGTGGAATTAAAAAAAAACATTTCTGGTTCTGCTGCATCGACTATATACTGTTTTCTAACTGTACAATGCTAAGTCTCTTTTTATATAGGGAGTTTTAATTTTAAGGAACCTCTTGTGTAAGTCAGGTTAATTTGTCTTGTTCTTCTCAGTCCAAGGTGAGTCTGAGTTATTCAGAGAAACTGGCATAGTTTCAGTGTTTTCCTCACTTGAATATCATCTTGCTGAAGAAGTAGTTAGTTTAAAACAAACCTTTGAAATACGAGCTCCCCCATCCACTGATGAAACAGTGGCTGAAGTTGAGGAGTAACTCATGCGTCACGCTATGAGGCAAGCAGGCAGGTTGGACATGGTCACTGAACTTGAGGGGAGAGCTGAGCAGCAGTAGTGTCACATCGTTCTCAGTCGTGGCGTGATTGTAGCCCTTGTGCATTATGATCTCACTGACAAGACGGATCTGGGCTTGACCTCCTGGAGTGGATCGGTCATGAAGTCCTGCAGTCACACGGAAAAAGCCTTTGCGGATCCTTCAGGACAAAAGACAGAATAATTGACCCTGACTGCTTTTGTTTCTGTCCACTGTCAAACACAAACACCATGCCCCTTTCCTGCTGTCGATTTTCCCATCTAAAGTAGCTCGTGAAGGCTGGCTTTACTCCTGTAAACTGATATCCTTTATTCTCTATGAGAAGTATAATCTTCTGTATGAAGTGTCCTGTCTGTCTTGATCATATGTTATGTATACAGTGGCCTTGAGGGTCAATATCAATATAATTTTACAAAATACAATCTTATTTCAGAAAACACAACTATAATTTACAATGTTGTGTCTTCTGAGATGTCTCTGGTTTTGTCAAAAGGTTGCTGTATTTTGAGGTCAGTGACATCATCGGTGAGGTGTGTAAGTTCTACTCACCGGTATTTGAGAAAGCAGTGTGTGGCAGTGAGCACCCAGAGGTTGTTGATGATCGTCCCACCGCAGAGGTGAATGGACGTGAACTGGATGCTGACCTGCCAGGGCCACGCCCCCTCTGGGGCCTCCTGCCCCCCTACGATACGAGATGAACCTGGGGGGGAAACCAAGGGCCGGTTCCCACAGCCTCACAAACAAAATCACATAAAGTTTCCATGTCATTATTGAAATGACGTACTGTTACATTGGTGGGTGCAGTGGTGGGACAACAGTGTGTACAGTGTCTTACCCTGCTACGTTGTACAATAATGTATTAGTACTCTTAATTAAATGAATGAAACAATTTGTTGATTAATCAGGATGCCAATCAACAATTATTTTGATAATAGATTAATGTTATAAAACTGTTATCAAGCAAAAATGCCCAAAATTCCCTATTTTTGGTTTCAGGTTTGTGAAGATTTGCTGGTGGATATAGCAGAAACCAAATACTGATGATGGATTCCAGGCATTGATACAGCAGTAGGTTTTCATCTGAAATGTAGCTGTTGTTGTTTTTTGGATGATGCAAATGAACTGTTATCCAACTTCCAGTAAACCCCTGAAACATGTTTGAGTTTTTCAGAAGGGCTGATCAAATAAATGCTCAAGGCGAAATTGCAAAAGCTAATGGGGCGTCTCCTGGAGGTGACATCAGGACGGGAGCATGTTTTATGTGTATTTAGTTCTTTCTTTTCCTTTTGTACTAAAACCACAAATTGGCCAAATACTAATTGTAGCATAAAACTAGGACAGGTAGTCATAAAGTCAACAAAGTGACTAAGTAAAGTCAAGAGCCCTTGAGTAGAGACTACTCTTGACTCTACACAAGGGCTCTGGGTGATTTATCTGAAGTTTGAGTGTATTAACACAAGGGTGCTTATTATTGCTTATGAATTTAATTTTTTCTTTGCATCTAAAGTTTCTGTTGCTTATTTCAAAAGTTACATAGTGTCACTTTAAATATTACTCTGGTAAAAGGAAGAGTATTTTACAGGAATTATCATGTTCGTTTGAAGGCTTCTGGCAGTACAAGTCAGTACGTTGTATGTATACTTAGATAGTATTGTAAATTTAGCATCAATCCCAACCAATATATCCGTTGGCTAGAATTACTATTCGGTATCGGCCGATCATACACATATCAGCAGCAGCGAATATGTCGCCTGATATGCACCGAAATGAAAAGTTTTTCTTTAAAAGTAAGATTAGAATGCAAAAGAGATGCTTGAGGTCATTATCAACGATTGAATTCCCATTAAGTTTACTGTTTCAGTGCACTTATTTCATTTAAAACAGTAAAGTGTATTGTTTACTGTTACATATCTTAATATTTAGTGTGAAACATAAATCAAGAGAACTCTATTGTTAGGTATGTGGATCAAAACACCATCATTAGAACAATCTACTGCTCAACATCACCAAAACCAAGGAGCTGATTGTTGAAAAAAAGAGACAAAGAGACCTAGCCCTGTCTATATCAGTAGAGCTGAGGTGGAACAGGTGAACGGTTTTAGGGTCAACAGAAAGACCCTTTCAAGATATTGAAACATCGTCACAAAGCACAGAGAAGGCTCTACTTCTTAGTGAAACTGGAGTAGGGTTAAATTCCGGTGCCAAGTTCCCACCAAATTTTACAGTGCAGCAAAAGAAAACATCCTGACTGGAAACATCACAAACTGACATGTTTTGTGCATGACCCATGGTCAGAAAGGCTGTTCAGCGGGTGAAGAAATATTATATATAACTTAAGTGAGATGTCTGCACAGAATCCAAACCATGCATTTTTGCATATGTTGTAAATTGGCTAGCAAGCTAACGGTTGGCTAGCTAACTGTTTAATTTTAAAAGGAGATAAATACTTCATTGATAAGTGAAGAAATAGCAATTCACCCCAAAATATAGGCTATCAAGGTATGGCCCTGATTGTACTCACTGTCCTGTGATGAGGTCAAACACAATAAAGCAGTCAGAAACAGGAGCAGTGAGTTTAGCTCCACTAACTTTTACCTCCTGAAGACATTTTCAACCGCCAACATAAACTGCCTATGTTCTTTATGTATTGTATGTATTACGACGTCACCTGCACGTTCAGTTTGAGAAGTTAGCTAGCTAACCGTTGGCTAGCTAACCATCACTTTTTAAAGTATATGATTATTTCATTAAAAACTGAAACAAAAAAAATGCAATTCACTCATAAATGTATTGTAGTGTGGCCCTGGTCGTACTCACTGTCCTGTGATGAAGTCAAAAACAATAAAGCAGTCAGAAGCAGCAAAAGCAAGTTTAACTCCATTAACTTTAACCTCCTGAAGACATTTTCAAACGCTAACACAAACTGCGTACGTTCTTTACGTATTATAACGTCACACGTACGTTCAGTTTGAGAAATTAGCTAAAGTTAGTCAACCGATGGCTAGCTAACCATCACCTTTTAAAAGTAAATGATTATTTCATTAAAAAGGGAAACAAAACATTTTCAATTCACCGATAAATACATCGTAGTGTGGCCCTGGTCGTACTCACTGTCTTGTGATGAAGTCAAACACAATAAAGCAGTCAGAAGCAGCAGCAGCAGCGAGTTTAACTCCATTAAACCTCCTGAAGACATTTTCAAATGCTAACACAAACTGCTTACGTTCTTTACGCATTATAACGTCACAGTTACGTTCATCTTGTGAAATTAGCACCTAATAACTAATTTGATCAGATAAAGTCCCGAGAGAAACAACATCTACAGACATTTTAAAATTTGGCTCACATGTTGTTTAAGGACAGGAGGCAGGGGGCACGTTAGCAGACCAAGCGCTTACTGTTTGAGCATTAATTGTGCTATTAAAGCGCAGACTGATGCAGAGGAAATAAAATTAGTAGTTCATGGCTAGAATGAATCTAACAGCCTTCTATTAATGTTTGACTGCATGTGGCGTTGAAAAAGTAAATGTCATTTTTTTTTTACTTGTAATAAATGCGATATGTGTTTTAGAATTTGGGCACGTGTTACTGTGAAATAATGTTTAGTTGTTTCTACACCTCAGTGGCCCTGTGTGAGCTGTCTCTGACTGAATGCCCACAGCCTGGCAGCCAATTCCTGCACTACAAAACTCGCTGCACTGAGCTCACACAGTGAGTCGATGCGTTTTGTCAGAAAAACCTTGCGCCTGTTTTGTGTGCACAATCTTACCCGGGCTCCATCTCCGTGCCCAGGGAGCACTATGGTTTTTTTTCTGTGTGAACACTGAGGTTTGGAGGCTGCAGGCCTAAATGACCTTTACGATTTTTGCGAAACGCACTTGCCGACACTCCCTTACATTCTGCTGAGAGTCATCAATTATGCAGGGAACCTGCTCGCACTGAGGGGGAAGATAGCAGCAACAATATGGCGACAACCGCAGTTTCTCCCCAATCTCTTCCACATCTGCAGTCCTGCTACGGCTTCCCGGATTCACTGTAACGCTGACAAAGTGAGTACCCTTCATTTATAATCGTTTGAGCGAACGGTGCATGTGTTGTTGGGTGCGGGCAGATTTTCTCTCTGTCGGTATCCTTGCGTAAATGTCGCAGAGCTGCACACTGCCCCGCATCTTTTTTTTTTTTGGAGCGGGATGGAAGCGGGTGTCTGCGTTTTGCTGAGCATCTATCGGCTGGACCGGAGCTGTGGAAACAGGGTGGGGGAAAACTAAAAAAGAACATTATCAATCATTTGATGTCGACCGTGAGGAATTCATCGGATTAACTGTTTCGTCGAGCATCCGAGGCGCTGCCGAGAGAAAATGCCTCGTAGGGGAGGCTTCAGGTAGGGCGCCGTCTGACAGCTCCGGCTCAACAGGAAAAAGCCGAAAAACTCACACATTTTTGACAGATTCTTTGTCTCGATTTTTGGTTTTGTTTACCCTCCGGACAACAGGATGATGCACTCGAAACACCATACGGCTTCGAGAAAGGGGTTGATGCTATGTGAGTAGCCCGATCCACCTTCCAATCATCAATAGCCAAGATTTTTACATTCCTCCAGGTGATTTCGGTGTGGCAGCACCGTAATGCATCTCTAATCGTCATTATTTCTCGTGTTGCACGCTGTGTTTATCAAGCTGCTGTCTGGCTTCATACTCTCATACGCTATCTTGTGCACAGATAGAGCTCTTATTGATTTGGCAGTCGACATGGCTTCACGGGTGTGGTGCGGATCCTTCAAGGCAACGCGCAAAAACGCACAGAATATCCCTCGGAAAAAAAGAAGCGATCCCGGGCCCCCGTTTGGCTTTTAGTCGAACACCAAGAAGCACCTGGTGTTTTGATTTTTATCACGAAACATCTAGAACACACCGGAGGCTTTGACAAAGCGTGACATTTCCAACACACAAACCACCCACTGCAGCACTGGTGCTGCTTCGGCCAATTTGGTGGTAGCGGGGCCACTTCTCTGCGCAATATCACCTCCTGCTTCTCTCCCCCTGTTTTTTTCCCCCATTCAGTGGGATATGTCAGAAAGGAGGCACATAATGGCGTCTGTTTGGGGGCCTCCGTGTTAATTAACAGCTTTAGTAAACAAGCCGGGCGACCCTGAAAAACGAGAATAATTAGTGAGAGGGTGCCCAAAATGTGGCCGGAAGGGGGAAAAAAAAAATTGCGTGGACAAGCCTGGATGTAAGCAATGTGCAATCACGAGAGTCCGAGACACAACAAGACGAGTGTTGTCATCATGACTTGATAACATTGAAGAGAATTGAAGGATAAAGTGCGGGCCTGCAGGCGGCGAGGAGGAGGGAGGAGGCCCGGTGCGCAAGGAAAACGATATTTTACATATATTTTCTTTTTTTTTTTTTTTCCCTCCACCACCACTCTTTCAACCCCTTCATGTATGCATGTGTGTGTTCATGTGTGTGTGTGCGGTGCTGAAGCGGATAGCGCCAGCAGAGCAGCAGCAGCAGGTTCCGGGGTCCATTTTAAAACAGACGTCTTGGCTCTCAGGCTGCATGTTTTCATGTGTTTTCTCCTCCTCCTCCTCCTCCCCCCCATGACAGAGTGGAGTCTTTGCTGTGTGATATCAGCTCTTAGTCGTCGAGCATTTTAATTAGATTGTGTTATGCAAGAGAGGGGAGCAGGGAAGTGACAGGCCCCTGTGATTCAGATTTGGTCGACGGTGCTGTTCTCCTCCTTATTTAGGCTGCATCCACTTCTCTCTTTTTCCTGGCTGGAAAAATAGAAAAGGCTTGTGCCGAAATTCTAACCACAAGTTGAATTTCCTTCCAGTCATGTGTTGTGTCACGGCTCAGGTGTGGCTGTGTCCTCCTCACACCCTCCGCCCCTCCACATGAGTATACTGACCCTGAAACGTCCCTGCAGCTTGAACAGTTGTCATGTAACCATCATGACCCTTTTTACATCTTAAGTGTGCTCGGTGTTCGGTGTTGGGGGGGGGGGGCTCCACTGACTGAGTCATGCAGCTATTAAGTGGCTTTCTGTCAGCGTTTTCAAAAAAAAAAAAAAAAAGAAGAAACAAATCATAAGTATCCTTAAATGGGTGTAAGGTTGCGGTTCTCAGGGGTTTAACGCAGGACCTGGAACTTGTTTCCTGAAATTGAGGGGAAGGTTTTGGCTCACATGCCTTTATACCGTTCTTGCCCGAACGTAAGGCCTGAGAAATGTCTCTCTGTTATGTACATTACCTTATTTTTTGCCCGTTTTACAGTCTCTGTAGGATCTTGATATGCGCAACCAACAAAAAAGCAAACAAACAAAGAAGTAAATACAGCAACAAAAAACATGAAATGATGCTGTAATGCTTCCTAAACAGCCTACAATCTTCATGTAATCAGCTAGGAAGTGTGATAAGTGAATAACAGCATCCCATCTGATATAACTCGTCAACCTCTTTAAATGACCATCTATGACGCTTTTGAATACAAACATAGACAAAGGCAGATAAGTTTCTTTTTTTGCATTATTTTGATTGTTGAATAATTAAAAGTTAACCAGAACTGTCTCACTTTTGGTAGCCTACGCTCCACTGACCATCACCTGAGTAAAATCTTAAACTTAATCAGTGTATTGATACCAAAGCAGTGGTAAAATTCACAGATTATTTGACTGTATTTCTGTTTTCTGTGTTATTGATCCGGGGTTGCTCTGATGACGTTACAGGATCATTAAACACAAGTCTGCTCCTGTCTCCGTTCATCTTATCTCTGTAGGAAGAGGGAGCTTAAGACCCTAGTATCCTTAAAGGGACATTTTACTTCCTTTCATAACAGTAGCTTGTGGCTTTTGCTGCCATTTTACTTTGTAAGTAGATGAACAGTTTAATTTATTTTAGGACTTCTTGACTGAAAACAGAAAAGATGCTGCGCAAGATAGATACATTCTTTTTATATCTGTAGGTCTTCAATAATGAGTGAGCAAAACATTATACATATCGGTCCAAAGGCAGTGAGAGCTCGAGACAAACACGACTGAGAAAAAAAAGCTTGAGGTAAACATTCCTGCATCTCACTGGCTGCGAAGTATCTCATCATTTCTTTTCCGTGACACTGGATGGACAAATGTACACAATCATGGTGTATCCATAACCCTTTACACTCAGAATGTCTCCTCCCAGTGGATATTTATTGGCTGATTCATTACCAAACTGTTCTTATTTACATGAATTTAAAATCAAGGAGACCCAACGATCTGTAAAATGGGAGCTGTAAATAAATAATGTGGCAGGGATGCAAAACTCATGCAGGCATTTCTGCAGCACTTCATGTTCTCTGAGGTCATTTTTTTCCCCCTTTAGGGAGCCAGTTGGATCAAATATTTCACGCTAGCAGTGGTTGTATGTATTTCCTCTACTTTTAACCAATTTTTCTATCATCACGACTAAATCTGTAAATCTGTCTGTGTGTGTGTGTGTTTGTGTAAACATGAGCGCATCTGCTCCTTGGTTCTGGGCCAGCTTACCAGTGTCTAAAATAAGAAATTGGCTGGTAGTCGACAGCAATGTTTAGTTTTTTTGCCGTTTATATTGTTTTTGTCGTTATTAATTCCCCTATTGATCCAGGGAAACAAAGACATCTTTATTATAGGAAAATCTGTTTTAAAAATGATTTAGTCCTCCATTACACAAAATTTGAAAGAGCACACATTCAGTTACACAAATTCATGGAACAACCTTTTACAAACCTTCTTTCACCTGAAAGAAAAAACTTCTTCAGAGGCATCGTAATACTACTTTCTCAATAGTAAGTACTTTTTTAGCACACAATTGCCTTATAAACTGATGGCAGGGAGGTTGTTAATTATTTTTACTATCAGTTACATCGACCCTTAATAGAATGAAAACGAAAGCTTCTCTGTTATAAAGACGCTTTATTTTAACATCACAAATATTATATCCTGAAACATGATATAAACTTATTTTTGAAGTTAAACTAATACAGTAGAATTCAATATCGTCAGTTTTCATATGATGTACCTATAAAGCGGTATATTCGTGCAGATTTTAGTGCAAATTTCAGCGCCTGCTTTCAGTGAAAGTCATTCTAATTGCTGATAAGCTGATGGCAGTCAACAAGGTTTGCAGATGATCGGTGCAGCTGTGGTGTTTGTGGCCTCCTACAATTTCGCAATGAAACAGTTTAGGATTAACGCTGAAAAGTAACATGTATTATTTTCAAGAAAGAAGCGATGGTGTTGACTTTCCCAACATGCCAGATGAAAGACCTTGGTTTTGTCTGACCTTTCCTCCCTGTCCCCTCCTCCTGCAGAGCTACTACTGTGGATGGTACAAACCTAAAGACCAAGTAGCTGCAGGATGAAAACATGGCTGCACCCCTTATTGCACCGCCAGGACCTGATAGCTTCAAGAAGTTTACTTTGGAATCTTTGGCGATTCTCGAGCAGCGCATCAATGAGGAGAAGAACAAGAAGCCGCCCAAGCAGGACAGCAGCTACCGCGACGATGATGACGAGAACAAGCCCAAGCCTAACAGCGACCTGGAGGCTGGGAAGAGTCTGCCCTACATCTACGGCGACCCCCCTAAAGGAATGGTGGCGGTACCACTGGAGGACCTGGACCCATACTACCTGAACTCTCAGAAAGTGAGTTTACACAGACACGCAGCAACATAATGATCCACTCACACTTACTAGAGGTCTTTAAATCACAGGATGTTTCTGAGCAGTGTTGGGTATTGAACTTTGATACGTTTTGCTCAGATTGACCATCTTTACTCATTCACTGAGCAGATAGTGCCTTGTTTATGTACACATTTGAGACAACAGTGGTGGACTTTTGAGGGGCAGGAGCAAAATATTTTTATATTTATTGACATTTCATAGTAAATAGAGGCCACTTCAGCATGTTTTGTCCCCTGGAAAGGCAACCTAGAGGGGACTTCATCATGTTTTATCTACTGTAGGGCCATCCAAGAGGGCCTTTTTGCAGCAGTGCAAAAGCACCGCCCAGTGCCCCTCCTGAGTCCATCAGTGTAAGAATTTCATGTACATGTGATGAACCTTCACATCACAAAACTTCAAACAATACCCAGCTCTACTCATAAATGGTATTTGTCCCTCTCACTCAGACGCCATAGATCTCTAATAACAACTGTGTAAAGTAGCAAACAGTTCTAATATTGCCTCTATATTGTGATTTGCAAGTGAGAATTTTATTACATTCCATCACATACGACTCAACTCTTGTGTCTGCCCTGTCGGCTTTTGTTTGATACATGCAAATTCAGCAGAGGTGTGGTTTTCTTTTTAGATGTGTGTTCGCATCAGACCAACAGATTGTGTTGCATCTTGGAAGGTAACAAGCAGGTTATTTAGAAGACTTGAAGCTCAAAATGATTGTGATTTAAATTGGACAATTTTATTAAACTAATTTATTTAATTTTCCTGTGCTGCTTTTGAAACAGTGGTAACAAGTAGTTCTGGTTATTCTCAGACCGTTGTTCAGGTACATCCATCGAGCCCTAACATGCTATCATAATGTCAGGTGGATGACTAGCGCCATGATGTCAAGATGAGTCACACATCATGGCTGGAAATTACGCCGACAAAGCAAAGGTGTTGCTGTGATCGGTGATGGCTGGCTTCCAGGTGTGCTGTGTTTACAGTTATTCTAATCTCATGATTAGGTTGCTGAATGTAATTATGTTTCCCTCCTGGAAGACCTTTGGGGAGTGTGAGAGTCGAGCTCTCGAGCTGTTGAGTGGGCCGTCATTGTATCTCTCGATGTGCTCACAAGGCTTTGGGGAAAAGGTCAGGAGCACTAACTGTTGAAAGACTGTTGTTCCACATGACAGACTTTCCTAATTGTTCAAAAATTAATCTGTGGCAGGAGAGAAAAAGCAGCAGCGGCAGGCTGGAGAGGACTCCGGTTGTCTTAGAGGAGACACGTGTCCTTCTGGGGTATCCGTCATGTCTGACACTCAATGTGAGGACCTCCGGGTGACCTTGAGAGTGTTTGAATGTCCCCATCATGTGTACCTGTCAACCAGAACTGTGACTTTGAAAATGTGTGTTTACGGCAGATGTCTGTGTCCTGCTCCTGTTGGACTAATGAGCCTCTGAATAAACATGACGTAGGATATGAAAAGCCAGCAGATAGAGACAGAGCGTGAAATGAAGGCTCGGGAAAGTTAAATACAACTTGAAATTTGCAGCCATTTTAGAAGATCTGAACCATTCTTGCTCTGCGGAAGTGTTTTACAGTGTGAACGTGTTTGTTGAAAAGAAACAAGAATAGTTTATCATAAAATGGCCATCTTTACTTGAGCATTAATCGAGATGAAAAGTGTACCGAGGTCAGCTGAACGCTGCTGTGTTTATAAACAGGGCTGAGCAGCGAGGCTCGAATCTTCTACCATGGTAACGATGTTTTGTCGTCTATTTTTAACAAAGAATTACGCAACAAAATTGGCATTTTTATTCAAAATGGTCTCCTCCAATCACATATTCTTTTAAATACTATGGTGTTGTGTAACTTGTCCACACAGTATACCTTCAAATATAGCCAATCCTACCTGAAAAAGACCAGCTTGTGATCGCCTGTTTAGTCATCATCATTAGCTGGACAGATCTGTTCAGAGTGTGTGTGTGTGTGTGTGAGAGAGAGAGAGCATTTAGGTGTCTCTGCGCTCCTGTCTCTCCGTCTGTCTCATACCTCGCTGTCTTTACACAGTGCACGCTGACTGTTATATAACACACCAGTCCAGTGCACAAGGAGGAGACACGATTCTGATGACACGTGGAAAACATGTCCAGCGATACGTGGGACTGTTGATGAATTCACTCACACTTTTATGTCCACACAGACACAGACACACACACTCACACACACGTCCATGTGTTACTGTCACAAGCCTCTTTGTGTGTCTTGTGTTTTGCTTCCCGTCTCTGCGCCCGCCCGCCTCTACCAGCAGCCCCATCAGTTCGCAGCTTCACGCAGATCTAATTATGGCCCTCGATCTAGTCTCGTTCTAATGCCAAAGGGAGCCGGTGAGGCTGCCTCGGATCTGGCAGCTCGAGCAGCCGTGACATCAGATCAGGTGGTGACCTTGATGGGAGAACGTGGCTCTGTGTGTCTTTGTCACCGAGGGGCGGCAGGCCGGTTCTTGATACATCTCTCATAGGGAGGAGGAGGGGAGGAAGGGGGTGGAGAACTGACAGTAAAGGACGGCATCTTCTTCGTCACCAATTTTCGGTTGTGGCTCTTTTAGATACTGTCACGGCTGAGACAGAGGGCCGGCAGGCTGGCTGGGCAATGACGCAGCATCCAGCCCTTCCCCACTTAGCTGGACTGTACCACGCTGAGCCGAGCCAGACCACGTCAAACTCGGTGTCAATGTACAAGGCCGGTGAAACAGATCATTTTCAAGGAGATGGGGACGTGAGATAGAGGGAGGGAGGGAGGGAGGGAGGGAGGAAGTGAGGACAGGGATGAAATGGACGACATGTGCACGGATGCATGAGCACACTTGCTCTCCTTTTCGCTGCTGCCGGGCTCACAGAAATGTGTTTTACTGGGGAAGACCGGAACTCAAAAAACAATAAAGAGACTCAAATATTTGAATTCAAACCAGCCCTTTTGCTTCCCCCCGCCGCACCACAGAGAATAGGCATCATCTGCTTGTCTGTCCTCCTTTGTATGGATTAAAACTGAATATTTATGGCGATATTGTCTCAAAAGTCACAGATGTGATGGACAATGAACATGTTATTATGTCTCCATCCTTCTCCCAGACAGACAACAGCTTTCACTTTTGGAACGCAAACGGATTTTTGGGGATATAGAATGGCAGGTGTAGTAGTAGAAGGAATAACGAGAAATACATGAGCAGGCTAGCACTTAGCATGGCAGCTAAGTCCAATGCCATGGCTGTTTTAATGTGTAATCGTGTGTGTGTGTGTGTGTTTGAGGCTCTCTGTCTAAGGGACCCATAAATCGCAGTCCATTTACCATTTACCACACGGGTTGAAAGAAGGGGGCTCTTTGAATGGCTGCTGTGGCCCCCATGGATGCAGATGCTGCAGCCCTGCCTGATGGCTCGAGCCTCTGTGTTGAAGCCGCTTTCCTCTCTCTCTCTCTCTCTCTCTCTCTCTCTCTCTCTCCCTGTCTCCCGCCCTTCCCCCCTGCCCCTCCCCTCCTCCACTTCTCCGTCTTCTGCCCTGCTCTCCCTCTCCCTCTCGCTCTGGCTCCCTCCGCCCTGCTCCTCCTCAGCCTGCTGCTGCCACAGTTGCTGCCTGCCTGCCTGCTCTCACTCACTCTCCATCTCCCCCGTTTTTCTGCCTCTCGTCTCTCCCCTGCTCTCCTCTTCGCTCGGCTCTGGATTATGAAATTTTCAGTAGCTTTGCAGCAGTTTAGTCATGCGTTACAAAAAAAAAAAAAAAAACTCTCTACATATACATGTAGCAGTCGTATGTGTGTGTGTTTTTGTGTGTGGTTGCTCATTTTTGAGGCTTTTGCATGCTGGTCTGTGTGCACATGTCAGTTTATGTGTGCGCTTGAGTTTATCGTTGATGCACATACACACAATACATATGTGTGACAGCCGTATTTAACAGAAATGTCATGCTACCAGCAGCTGGGAGGTTTACAGTGTGTCATTTATGACCAACCATGGTGCTGACAGGGAGTGTTTACAGTAAATATATATGAGAGTATAAGCACTCAAGGGAGAGGCTGCTCCTTTGACCCATAATAGTAACTGGAAAGTAAGATTGTCTCATCACGTTTAACTGTACTGGCTTGTTCTGAGTTGTCTGTAGCTCTCGGTCATGTTAATGTCGGAGGGGGGTCACGTGACAGAGCTTGTTCTCTGGCAGAAATGCTCCTCGCGATGTTTACGTTTCCTGTTAACAACATTTCAAACATGCACCTCATTCCGGTCGGAAGTGCAGCGATGTGACACCACCATGAGGTCTCTTACTGTACCTTTCCCCTCCACTTCCACTTCCTCCTCCTCCTCTCTTCTGACTCCACTGTCTCCAGCCTTCAGCAGTGAGGCAGTGGCTCTGCAGGCCTTAATGTACTGAGGGATGCCTTGTTAAAAGCACAAGGGCCCATATCACTTGTGCAAATGCACAGAGTCTCATTAAAGTTTCATGCAAATCGCCATATTTTATTTAAACAATTACGAGGTTATCCACAGGAAGAGGCTCGCCCGCCCCTCTCGGTTTTGCTCGTTTCCTTCTCCTGAAACCACCAAAGCCAAGATGTGCAGGACGGCGCTGAGTGACTGGGACAACAGAGCAGCATTAGAAACATCCTGGCAGCCATTTTCACTCCGTTCCGAATGTGTCTCCGTTCATTTTATGTGACAGAAAAGGCACAACTCACTAGTTTCAGAGCAAATGCACATATTAGCCTATTACTTACATGTCGCACGTCCATGATTTATGCATACTTAGATATACATATGCAGAGAACATGTTTGTAATACATGAAATAGGATGACATGTTAGTTGTTGCATGAAATTCATTTGCTTTTTGATATGTTGTGTAATTTGCTGAAATGTGCTGATTGTAGACTGATTAATTCTCTCTTTCTCTCTTTTCTTCTCTCCACAGACATTTATAGTGCTAAATAAAGGGAAGACAATCTTCCGTTTTAGTGCCACACCTGCCTTGTACTTCATAAGTCCTTTTAATCTCGTTAGGCGAATAGCTATTAAAATTTTGATACATTCATATCCTTTGAAATGGTGTCTTAACATCCGAGACAAAAGGCTTTTTCTTGTTTGTGTGTATTATTCATGATGATATGTTCCGTCTTTCTGCTCGTTCTGCCACTGATGTTTCCTGTCACTGTAACTACAGACAGCTGGTGTGTTACAGTCAGAGTCTGAAGATGGCCACTAATAGATTTCTTATCATGATGGAGCACACAGGAAGCTATGCAGTAGCCATTTTATCATTGTAAGGGAAGGCTAGGACAAATGATGAGTCATCCTGAGCAGTAAACCAGGCCAGATCTCCTAAATAAGCCCATTATGTTAAAATGCTGTGTCATTCAACTCAGAACAGAAGATTTGAAGGTTATATCCTGTTTTCCATAAAGCTGGAAAATAAAAACTCCAGGGTTGGAAGTAGGTAAAATCTGTTTATTGATTTACCACAAACTGATCCCCAAATGGTTTCAGCAACTCCACAAGTCTAAAGGAGTTCTCCACCAATCTAGCATTGTATTCATCTAACGATGTACGACTTGCATTTTCACACTTTTTGTGAAAATCACAAGTCTGGTCATATTATTAGTGTAAGTTTTGTGAAAGGGGAGTAAATCAAATATACTGAAACTGCCGTACAAGGTTTCAGTTGTTTTTGTGAGCTTTAAACAAGACAACATCACTGAGGAGACTGTTGAGTATGAGGTATAGGTATAGTGACTGTATTTGCGTACTTTCACAGTCTTACACCTGATCAGTTTTATGATAAACTGCCACTGTCTCGAGCTGAAAAATCTTTTAAATCTTAAAAAAACTGACAAACATATGTAAATCATGGCGCAGTTCAAGCAGTACACACAAATCTTTAAAAACGTTAAAGCACATGTTTAGCATTTAAAAAAAACAACAACTAAGATGTAATAATGTATCCAAAGAAGTTATATTAACAGCATATTTGGTTTCTCCACCTTCCACCATGATAAGTTGTCTCAGTGTGCAATGCTGGCCCCTTCCCCTGATGACTACTGTTAGCAGAGTCAGCAATATCAGTAACAACAGCTGAAACCAAACCCTTTTAAAAAAATAATAATAATAATCAACATTGATTATTGATCTGTCCCTACATTTACGTAATTTCCTCCCATCCTTAGCCATAAGGCAGGGCTATTACTGACCCCTTGCTGCCTTTAAAGCTAATTCTGAGGTTTTCCTCCTTTCTTTGAGTGCACTGAAACCTCTGCAGCTCTCAAACACACCATTGTTTTGGTTATGCCACTAAATATATACCATTTGAATATTTAATGGGTAAAATAATGGCTTCTGTGGTGGTGAGCACATATAACCACCTCCTGTTAAGTGCTATGGGCAGATTTTATGACATTAACTCTTGACATGCTGACTGGACCACAGAAATCACATTAGATGCGTACTGTACATTTTACATTTATTGCTGTGTTCTATATTTTCAAAGATGTTTGATGATGATTGTGATTGTCTATATTCTCCATATTTTCCTTAACCAGCTCCTCACTCTTTTCAGCATGATCATTATGTGTACTATTTTGACCAACTGTATATTCATGACCTTTAGCGATCCTCCCGAGTGGTCCAAACAAGTAGAGTAAGTACTCTTTTAATATATTCACTCAGTAGTATAATGTGCGTCTGTATTACTGTTACAGTGGAGCACAGAGCAAGCATTTGATTTACTGCTGATCTGGAGTTGTTTCCTGAATCTCCAGAAGAATCTCTATAGAAAAATAGTTTGTCCACAACAAAATTTAAAACATGTTTTTCTCAAGTTAAGCCTGTAGCTATTTATATTAGCAGCAAAACTAATGGCATTCCCATTAGCCTAGCGCTAGTTAGCAAATGTTAGCATGTTTACACCCTCACTAAGATGGTGAACATTATATTGCTTAACACATGAGCATGTTAGAATTTCCACTCTAAGCATTTAAGCCAGCTGATTTTATCATTATTATTTTATTTAGCTAGCTTACTTTCAAATAGAACTCTGGCGACGCCTCTGCTAGGCAACAGTGTCCAGAAGCCACAAAAGGCTAAAGCTTTAGCATGCTAGCGAGCGGCTGTCGTAATGCACGAAATGCAAAGGCATAAAAACAAGATGTGGCTGTTGGGAATATCTGTATTTTCCTCAGGTATTTTTTAAAAAATCATGAAGAAAAACTCGAAAGATTCAATATGTATTTACATTTTTGTGTTAAAAAATGTTTTGCCAGCTCTGTGGCTCCATTATAATAGTAATAAATAAGAAGAAAAAAATGTGGCTAGCTGCTAACTCAAAACACATTTACCTGGTTAACCTGACTTGATTATTCCAAATTTATCTTGTGTCCCACACTGAATTTAGTTATTTCCCTGGGTCTTTCAACAGCGAACAGAGCTGCTTTTTGACATTTAGCTAGATGTGAATGAGCTTTGATCTGGCTTTGTGAACTGATTTTCTCAATGTTTTTTTTTCTCACAGGTACACATTCACAGGAATTTATACATTTGAGTCTCTTGTAAAAATCTGCGCACGAGGATTCTGTATAGACGGGTTTACATTCCTTAGAGATCCATGGAACTGGCTGGATTTCATGGTCATTTCGATGGCGTAAGTATTTGTCTTCTAACTCAGACTGTCATTGACTGATGAATTGAAATGATGCTCAAATATTGCCACATTGTTTTTTTTTATTGACGGGGGGTTAAGAAAGTGAGCTTAAAGTGCTATAGATGATGTTCATTTTTCTGTCTTTCTTACTTTTTTCTTCCTTTCTGTCTGATGACCCATCTTCTGTGTTTCCTCCATTGATCTGAGACTCCTCTGGTCTTTTCTCTTTGGGAATTGAAGGTCTCCATCCGACACTCTGCGGCCTCCCCGACAACACCCACACCTCATTCCCATTCGTCCGATTTATCTTCCTCTTGTCATCTAGCTCTCCCTGTCATTCACCTTTTTCTCTCTCAATCTGCCGGATTCTGCAACATTCAGTTTAAGGCCCAGCATCCCTCCATCGATATCGCGTCACTCAGTCGTTCATACAACAGATTTACCTGCCTCTACTTGAGCAAACGCACTCAAAAATCATCATCACTGTGCAAAAATCATCATCACCGTGCAAAAAACATCATCATTGTTTGGTCACGTGGTCCGTCTGTGTGTGTATTTAACCTTCCACCTCATATCTCCATGTAAATAACGAGCTGTTGTAACTGTGGTTTGATCCTGCAGGTATATAACAGAGTTTGTAAACCTAGGCAATGTCTCAGCTCTGCGCACGTTCAGGGTGTTGAGGGCATTGAAAACTATTTCTGTAATTCCAGGTAAGACAGGATGGGGCGGGGGACGGTGGGGCGGGGTCGGTGTTAGGTGTGTGTGTCTTTCTTTCCTTTTACCTTCCACCCTTCTCCTCAGTGGACAGGCTCTGTGAGTGGCGTCGTTTCCTCCTGGTTCGGTGGTGTTGTGCTCTTGGCGTGTGTGGTTTTTGTCATCGTGTTTGTTCTGTGTGTGATCCTTCCCCTATTTCAGATATATAACAGAGTTTGTGGACCTGGGCAATGTATCTGCGCTGAGAACGTTCAGAGTTCTCCGAGCATTGAAAACTATCTCTGTCATTCCAGGTGAGACTCAGTTTAAACACTAAGGCTGATCCTCTCACCCTTTCTTTTCTACTCACTATTATTATGATTAAGATTATGATTTAAGCAACAACAAAATAATTGGAGACAACCATTTTTTGATTTATTTTTCCTCCAAAATTATCAAAAATGGTACTAATACATTTTTGATAGGCTTTGCAGTCTCCTCTAGGGCCCTCCAAAGTGCCTGCACTCTCTTCTGCCCCTCTCTTATTATGAGGCTCGTTTAAAGGCAGCTCTGTTTTTTCTTCAGATATACGTAGCTTTAATCCACTCCTTTCTCACCAGCTTTTTGGAATAAGTAAATGTCCCGTTCTGTAGCAAAGAAAATTGTTGATAGATTCTCTTTTTAGGGAAAAAGTGATCAGATCATTATGCATGATGTTTATCAGTAAATACAGACCACACTACCCTCAAATTTGCTAGAGATCCCTCTGAAATTAAAAGATCAATCATTATGTTGCGCTAGTTTAGTGATTGAATTGGACCGAGAGGATTCCATGTTTTTGGAATCAAAAACCGACCACTATATGTGTCGAAGTTCATGGCATAGCTCTTACAGAGATCCCACAGAACACACCTATTATTTATGTATGAAGACTGCCAAGCCTAGTTTGTGAACATATCTCTTATGCTGCATGATGCTTTTCAGTCACTTGCTTTTTACAATATTAGCCTACTAAGAGCTTGGCTGACAAATGGCATTGAAAGTTTGATTTGCCCTTTTTTGTTTTTTAGTTTGATTATTGATTTTTTTTTCTCTCTCTCTTTTTTTACGACCTACTTGAATGATATATGCCACATAAGAAATAGAAACAGTGTGCTTACATTGTCGAGGCTGGGGACACAGATGGGATGGTTGAATGACCTCTTGACCTCTTTGAGTGACACTGACCGCACATCTATCTATCTATTGATAGAGGATGTAGAGCAGATGTCGTGCTCACTCAAATGAACCACTGTGGATGGCTTTGTTAAACTGCACAATCATTTGGACGTATGAGAAAAAGGAAATCCCTTGAGTGCAAGTAAAAAGTGATCATATTTTGATTTAAAGGCATAGCTGGACATTTTGAGAAATATGCTGATCTGCTTTCTGGCAGAGATTTAGATGAGAAGATCAATACCACTCATGTGTTTGATTAATACACATGAAACTACTGCGAGCAGTTTGCTAAGCTAACAAAACCTACAGGATGTAATATCCTGTAAAACTACAACCGCTGTTCTTTTACATTCCTGTTTTTCTATGGATTAAACAAACAATACATTGTGTGTTGTCTGGTGGGCCTTTGGACAGAGCCAGGTCAGCTGCTCTCCAGTTTCCAGTATTTGTGATAAGCTAGTGGGTCCAGTGGCTCCTGGCTGAAGCTTGAATATTAAAGGGGCAATGTGTAAGATATGTTCAGCTAAAATATTGAAAGAAAGTAACTAACATTATCAGCAGAATGTGAAGAAACAGCAGTTTTAACGTTACGTCAAAGATGTCTGTACTGGTTTGCAGAAATGTTTACTGATATTAGCACGCTAACCAGCTAGCCCTGGCCTTTCCGGTCTCTTAATACCACTTTGTACTGCGGGAGGTGAGAGTCTAATACCCCCATAATCTCAGCTATAAAAGCGGTGAGTTCACTACTTAGACAAAAATAAATAAGAATAAAACATTCAAAGTCAAAACAAAAATAAAAATAGAATTACTGCCTCATTAACTCAGTTCAACATAAACAAAATAAAACTCACCAAAATAGTTTTCATTTGTTTTTACACCCCGTCTCTGGTTTGGTCTAAATAAATCTGTTCACAGCTCGGCTATCGCTTCACACCTCTCCTGTCTCGTACTGCCATGTCTTTTTGTCCCCAAAGTCATAGTCCTGATCGGACCCGCTGTAAATCACCTCAGCGCCGCATCCGCTGTCTTCGAGCAGGCCATCAATCTCAGAAGTTGTGGTCAGTCTGGTGTCTCGCGGAACTCATTGCGTTCTACCGTCAGTGATGAGTGCCACTCAGCTCCACAGTTAGTTAGCAGTTATGCTGCCCCCTGTAGTTTTGGAGCTACCTTCAGATTCTGGTCGTTCCTTACAAATGACAGCTTTAACAGATATAAGCTTGGTGTTGATCTTCTCATCTAAGCTTGTGCTAGGAAGGTGAATTAACGTATTCATTAAAATGTCAAGATATGATTTTAATGAGAATTCGTCAAGGCTTGTAGTTTGGAGTGGAGAAAAATTAAAATATCCAGTTTGTTTTAGTCCAGCTAACAGTAGTTAATGCACAGTGGAGGGCATGATTCAGCAGATTTGAACAAGACGAGGGGTATTTTAATATAAAACCCCAGTGCAATTGATATGTTCATACATTTTGATGATTTAATTTGCTCCATGAGATCTGAATAAGTACTTCTCATGAGAAAATTGAGAAGATTTAGATAAAAAATAGCTATTTGTTTTTCTCTATTGATTCCCCGGAGCTTTAATTAAGATTGTCTGAATGTGTAAGCCTAAAGCTTACAGCTGCTGTAGCCCACTGTACATGTAGGAAACAGAAAAGGGGGTGCAGGTCATCCTGCTTCCATGTTTGAGTTCCTCGGGGACCCATGTGAACGCTGCCAGAGGATGTCCAGAAGGTAAACCGTCCCTGTGTTTAGTGAAAGTGTGGATGAGACAGACTGCAGGGTCACGGTATGGGGAGTCAGTGCTTTTTCCTAATGACACCTTAAACAAGACAGTTCAAGAAAGTGCCCACACTGGCACTGGCATTGAATTGCTCCTGTTCAGCCTTGGAGTTTAAATGACCTGCATGTGGTTTCCAGCCCCCCCTTGCCTGTGCCTCTGTCCTTCTCATGGCCCCTCGTTGTGCTGCTGTGCTCTATTCCTTATGGATTTCCTCTCACTTTTCTACAGTCTTCCCCCTCTTTTTCACTCAATCAGTCATTGGCAATAAAATACAAAGTTCCCTATTGTTAGATAGCCAGTTATTTTGGTCTTATTTAATTCCTCTTAAAATCAGGATTTATTTAAAAAGAGTGGGAAGGCTCCTAAATATTTACTGTTTGTTATGTATCTAGAAATGTTATGTATGTAATCTGTCAGTTTTGTCCAAAATGTATTACTACCTATACCTAAATTTAAATATTTTTTAAAGATACGCCTCTTTAAAGTTAATTCACATAAATCCCTGATTTTGTCGGGATGTTAGACACAGGAAGTACTCACAATATCATACCATTTAAGTGTATTGTTAAATGTATTATTCACTAATTCACTTGCATAGTTTAATTACATTTATATGAAACCAGTGGCAGCTTCTTGCCTAAATCCAGTCAGTCACCGGATATTTATCAGTGGTAGATCCCTAAAACAAATGAGCATTTTAGCAGCAGTTGTTGTTATAAAACATAATTTCTAGTAGAAGTAGAAACTCCAAAGATTCCCACCTGAGGCATCAGCATCTCCTGTATCACCTGCGTGGTTTGTGTACGTGTGTGCGTGGCTGCTCCCCAGGCCTGAAGACCATTGTGGGCGCCCTGATCCAGTCTGTGAAGAAGCTTTCGGATGTGATGATCCTGACCGTCTTCTGCCTGAGCGTCTTTGCCCTCATCGGTCTCCAGCTCTTCATGGGCAACCTGCGCCACAAGTGTGTGATCTGGCCAATCAACATCACCGAGAGCCACCTGGCCAACGGCAGCAAGGGCTTTGACTGGGACGAGTACATCATGAACGACAGTAAGTAGAGACACGGCTTCACCAACAGTGAGCTGGCAGCCATGTAGGGGTATGAGTCAGCCCATATGCTGGAAAACAACATGTGATATTGGCGTTGGATGGACTAAAAGAAATGTATTTGAGTGAACTGTGCTGAATTGAAAATGTATGTGCACAAAAGTCAGAAATTGGTCTGAGTGGCTTGACAGACCGTTGCAGAATAAATAACTGTGGCTGCGACAGAATATGAGCGAAATGACTCATAAGTTGTTTTTTTCTTCAGCCAATTTCTACTTCCTGCCTGGCCAGCTGGATGCACTTCTCTGCGGGAACAGCTCTGACTCTGGGTGAGTTGCCTCCTCTACCCTCCTGCAAATGCTGCTGATCCCACCAAGACCTGCTGTAGCTCTTCTATCCGCCTCAAGTCAGATTGCGTTATAAGTAAATAGTGCTGAGTCATGTTTGGGCCCGGGGGCCCCCCCTCCCTCTCTCTCTTTCTTTCTCTCACTCTTCCTCCACCCCTCAGCCGCTGCCCGGAGGGCTACACATGTATGAAAGCTGGGAGGAATCCAAACTACGGCTACACCAGCTTTGACAGCTTCGGCTGGGCCTTCCTGGCTCTCTTCCGACTCATGACACAGGACTTCTGGGAAAACCTTTACATGCTGGTAAGAAGGCATGTAGGCATTTATAAACACTGATACAAACAACAGGACCTATAAACAGTAAACCTACACAGTAGTGCTGAAATGATTATTATGAACTGTCTGGTTGTTTACTGTTTATGTAATGAGTACATTATAGATATAGATCAAACTAAAAGCTCATTTTCATCTGTTGTCCCTTGGCAGAGGCCACCACTGATTCACAAATCACAGAGGAAAAGTTGTAGTAAATTAAAACCTTTGTAAATGAAAGAAACAAAAGTAGCACAAAAATTAATACAATTAAATAAACACCATTATGGTAATAAACAAAACAAAACAAAACAAAAATCCCAACATTGTTTAAAACAAAGGAACCATCGTTGCAAGAAATGACCAATCAAACCTTCAACACTGTCTCCTGATTGGTTGATTTGTAGAAAAACAATTAAAAAGGTAATTGGCTTAGCTCTTCAGATGTAATTTAATTTAACTTTATTTACAAAGCCAGAAATCACAAATTTCCATCTCCTGATTCAACAACTCACAAAACTGAGTCTGCAGACTGTCGACAAAGAAGTAGCCTTCATTGTTTACCGTTTACTGTATTTGAAAAATGTTGTCTTCTTGATCAAAAACAGGCAAAATGGAAATTACAATTGTTCATCATCAGTATAGTGGCATAGAGCTTGTTATAAGCATATTACATATGATTTATTTGATATTAGATTGAATTAAAAAGGACTGTTGGCCCTTTGTGGAGGTATATATTCTACTTAGCGGCCTTCTAGTTTTAGTCTGTTATCATTCTATGCACACTGCAGGTTATACCCTAAACCAAAAGGGACATGAAAGAGAAGAGCAGATATCCTGTGAGACTTCGGTTCACCGGCAGAAAATACAAATCTGGTACAAGCTCACGTCCTCCACTGAGTCCCCGTTCTATTGCACGTCTCCACCTCTCAGACAGAAAATGGTGGCTCACTGTGCCGCTAGTTTTTTTCCCTCGTTACCATTTTACTCATCTCTTTTGCCCACTTTAGCCATGCCACGTCTGTCCTGTCTGTCAGCTTGTGCCACACAGAGCCTGTGGAGACACTCCTGCCTCCACATACGGAGGCCAAGAGGAAGCATGAAATATTAACAGCTCAGGATTACAGTACAGCCAATGAGGGAGATGAGACCTGATGGGAGCGTTCCTGCACATACTTCTATTTTTGTCTTTGAAATTCAGCTCCAAACTACGGGCTCTCGCTGCTCTTGTGTACAGTATCCTTACAATAACGCAGCTGTGTTTTCTTCAGATGTTCTAAAATGAAATGAAATCCCCAGATTTACCACTGAGGGTTTTGTTTTTTTACCTGCCCACATGAGATTTGGTGATGTGTGGGACTAAAAGACAGCAATTTTGACTCCTAATTAGTTGTAAGAAATGTTGTTTTATAGACACTTCCAGCGCTCCATGTCATCTACATACATAATATATGTGTGAGGGAATTTCACTTTTCTATCCCAGGAAGCTCTTTCTTTTTTTACACTGCTCCCTAAAGACAGTAGTCCTCCTTTAGAAAGGAGGTTGAGAACATTTTAATGTCAGTGTGGGGTCCCTTTGTCACACTACCATCTCCTAAATACCTCTGTGATTTAAACAGAATAAGAAACATGCCTATTCACACACAGTTTATCAAAACTCTGCTCGAAACCTTCATTAAAAATAACGGTAGCCATCATTAAGAGTGCAGTTTTTTCAAGATTTTTCCAGAATGTTCTCATTTTGCAGTGATTCGCCTCTGCAGCTCAGCCTCCTCACTTCCCCATCTCCACTGGGGAAAGCATCCCAATCCGTAGAAATTGTTTGGCTGTGTGCTGGCTGGTATAGTGTGCATGGGAAAGTAGGTCAAAATGCATATCTCATGGCTCCCCCTGATGAACAACACAACCTTGGGCTCATGCTGAGAACCCTAACGAGCACAGGATGTTAGATTCTTCCTGTGCAGACCAAGGGCATATGGTTTTGTATCAGTTCATCAGTGTATGAGATGTCTGTAGAGCTAATTTCAGCATATATGTCCACAAACTGACATTTTAAATGTAGGTGTTATTGCTATGTTTGTTGGAGTCTACGGTCCAGAGGGAACCACAAACGTTCATGCTGTGTCCGCTTTTGCGCCTAGAAATTCCCAATCAGGCCATTCTGCCTGCTCTCTTTTCCCCACCGGCAGCTGACTTTATTTATTTCTGACGAGTCATGGTGAGAGATGAGCAGCGAGGCTGTTGCGCAGCGTGACTCGGGGGGTTGGGGTTATGTATTCGATGTCATGAGTGTCTCTTCCCTTACCCCATCCTCTCTCACCCTACCGCCCAACAGACCCTGAGAGCTGCAGGGAAGACCTACATGATCTTCTTTGTGTTGGTGATCTTCGTGGGTTCCTTCTACCTGGTGAATCTGATCTTGGCTGTGGTAGCCATGGCCTACGAGGAGCAGAATCAAGCCACCATGGAAGAGGCCCTGCAGAAGGAGGAGGAATTCAAGGCCATGCTGGATCAGCTCAAGAAACAGCAGGAAGATGCTCAGGTTAACCCCTCTACAAGACAGAGCACCAAAATAATCTCCAAGTCATGCTATATTATTGTGCTGACTTCATGCATCTTTGCAGGCTGCTGCGATGGCAACATCTGCTGGCACGGTGTCGGAGGACGCGGTGGAGGACGACGGAGGAGGGCGTCTGTCGTGCAGTTCCTCCGAGATGTCAAAGCTCAGCTCCAAGAGCGCCAAAGAGCGGCGCAATCGCAAGAAGAAATGGCGGCAGAAAGAGCAAGAGAAGGAAAAAGGAGACAGTGAAAAGTTTGTCAAGTCAGAGTCGGACGACGGCAGCAAGAGGAGCCGCTTCCGGTTCCCAGATAATCGCCTGGGTCGAAAGTCTTCCATTATGAACCAGGTGAGGAGGATAACATCTCATCCAATGTTGAGATTTATGTTCTAGAAATGAATGGAAATTAGTCAAATTTAATTTGATGAACTTCGTAAAACATAAAATATCAGAACACAAATAATTAATTGTGTTGATATAAGTAATTAACTGGGTACCAAGTTTCTTGGTGATATCTATTAGTTTAGTCTTTAAAACCTTTTTTTTCCACCTTATCCACCTGTAGTGTTTTGCCTACAGATTTCTGCCTCTGATTCAGTTTTGTCAATGTAAACAGCGAGGTTTATTGATTGTCCTGAGTCACTGGCACATATTCTACAGAATACACATTGTTATTCAGTGCAAGTTCTGAATGCTTTGCGCACCACACATGAAACTCTATCTACCTTCATTGTACCCGGTTGGTCGCAGAAATTCCTCAGACAAAACACCAGCATGTAAACGTCAAAGTATCTGCATGTCAAGAGTAGGAAAACACATGATTTTTCTTGAGGTTAGGTGATGATCGTTAGTGTGAAAACAGAGACCACAGGAGCAACAAGAGATGATTTTATTAATATCTCTATGAATAGAATATAGATGTCAGTGAATAATCCAGCTGCAGGAAAGTTTCTGTTCATATTGTTTCGACTTGGGTTTGGATGACTTCAGATTTAGACATTGAGAGTGCTGCAGTCGTACAGTGTGGTGTGGCACGAGCTCACATAGAGAGGAGCATATAGTGGCCAGAGGTATAGAAACACACGTCCAGGCTCTGAATTATTCACGGCAATTACATCAATGTTTCAAAGGGAACGATCCTGCAGCTTTGTTTAGGCCTTACTCAGGCACTGCTGGTTCTCACTCGCAGTTTTTTTTACTTTACATTCACCATCAGCACAGGTAGATATTTGTTGTGTGTAAAAGTAAGGCTGGCGTCCTCTGTGTGCAGCTACGATGGTAATATTCGGATCAATACTCGCAGCAGATTGATGTTGTCATGACTCATTGGTGCCTCTACATGTTGTTTCAGCTGCCCGTGTCTCTGTCCTGTGTATGTGTGACCTTGACAGTGAAGCATATCACTGACCTAATTATGTATTTCCGCCTTGTTTAATAAGTCACATGATTGCTCCAGCAGAAAATGTGTCCTAAGGGAGGAGCTTCTTGTTTGCAATGAATTTCCCACACCCCACAGATGTTGCCTTTCATCATGACCTCCAGAACTGATGACAAATGCCTTAAAAATGAAAGAATTGATGGTGCAATCAACTGTAATTCAGAAACACCTTGGACTACAGCAAATGTCACCTCTCCACACGCTTCTTCTACCTCCAGTCCCTCCTCAGCATACCCGGCTCACCTTTCCTGTCCCGCCACAACAGCAAGAGCAGCATCTTCAGCTTCAAGGGCCGCAGCAAGGACGTGGGCTCGGAGAACGAATTCGCGGACGACGAGCACAGCACGGTGGAGGAGTGTGAGGAGCGTCGGGGCTCCCTGTTCAGCCCGTATCGGAGGAGCAGCTACAGCGGCTTCCACGGCAAGAGGAACAGCACGGTGGATTGCAACGGCGTGGTGTCACTCATCGGCCCTGGGCCTGGTGGACGCCTTCTGCCTGAGGTGAAAATAGATAAGGCAGCTACTGACGACAGTGTAAGGAAGTCAATGAGTAGACCTATCTAGGCATGGCCCCCCCCTCTCGTCCGTTTCTTTTCTTTCTTGCTCTCTTTCCTCTACTCTGTCATCTTTGCAAGTCCGTATGTATCTCTTGGCTAAGCGCTCGCGCCTCCCCTCCCCCAGCCCCTGCAGTGTATGCTGCCCTCCGACAGTAGGCAAAGGATGGAGAAAAAAAAAATTATGGTGAAAATACTATAGCCAACCCTGGATTTGATAGGTTAGTGGAACTGGGTCTATCAATGACTTCCAGGCAATTTTGTTGTTTGATTTGAACGATGAATGTCAATGTTTTGAATGTTCATATCAAATTATTTACCCATACACGCACCATACTGTACTCACACTATCATACAGGCACCAATCAAACATATTTTGGCACATGTATCAAAGCCTGATTAATATTTAATACACAACTTCATGTGTGCAATGTCACCAAGTTCCTGTTTAACACATTTTAGTAATGAAACACAATTTTTATTTTGTTAACAAACAGCATTTAATGATGAGTTAACGTGCTCCAGTGTGTTGATGTGTTCCTCCTCCAGGCATCCAGGTCCTCTGCTAGCCTGTGTGGGTAGATCTACAGTAGGAGGCGGAGGAAACAGAGGGGACCAGCACTGTAGAGCCACAGACAATTATATCTGCTTCCCAAAGACACTCTTAATATCCCAGAGCAGATACACAAGTAACACACACCATCCTATCAGGCCTTAAGTAATACAATTTAAGACTAAAAGGAGGGCTGCTGTCCTTGTCTGTCTTTACCTTTTCTGTTTTCCAAACTCTCCCTGGTCAGAGTTAGTGGATTAGTTGTGTCTCATTCTAGTTAGCATGGTAGATTTAAAAACCCTAAATTAAAAACAAGCATGACGTAGAAAAGTAGAGCAATGGCTATGGTGTCTGTAATTTCCTCTCCTTCTTTGACTTGGAGCATGCTCGTGCATGACAACTGGATGGATCTGAACTACCTGCCTCCATATGATCTCTTTACAATGCTCTTGACTTGATGGTTGCAATATAAGTGTATGGTTTCAAACTAGGAAGATACAATAGCGCCAAATTTGTGAGTAACATTTAAAAAATGGCCAGATTTGGGAGACATCTTTGTAAAATAACCTAATGATTATATTGCAATGGCAGCAAAGCCTCCATTATTGCATGACAGGACTGAAAATGCATTCATGCAGAAGCAGTTCTCCTCGCACAATAGCTCACTCACAATCCATTTATTATTTAATCGGGATGAGCTAATTACATTCAAACACAATTAGGTCAAGTAGCCCTAGACCACTGCTCCCACTTTGGCTGAGACCTGCATGCATTTACAGCGTACACACATCTTCCTGAAACCAGCATTTAGATAGTGAAGAATGAAAAAGAAATGCCCCTGTCCCCACTCCCCTTCAAAAACATCTGACCCTCAACTACTTTTTCCTGCCAAATGCTGTTGTGCACTTCCCTCCGCCGGCCACCGGTGGTGATGTGGGATGGTGTTCATGTCCTCTCCATGGGTGCTTGATTCTTCCTCTCCTCCTGACAGCCGACTACTGAGGTTGAGGTGAAGAAGAAGCTGTCGGGCTCCCTGATGGTGTCTGTGGACCAGCTCAATACCTCCTTTGGGCGGAAAGAGCGGGCCAACAGTGTCATGAGCGTCATTACCAACACACTAGTGGAGGGTACTGCCACTTTAACCCAGCTATTTAACCTGCTCTCTCATTATTCTTTAACTAGGGCTGCTCTCATTGATTAGTTTGACATGAATTTCCTGCTTATCTGCTTTGCATATCCAACAGTACCAGATACATACAATGCATACAGTTTTTTGCTATCATTTGATACCATTTGCATGCGGTATGCTCGAGCACGCACGTATGTTTGATTTTTAATGTGTGATCCGCGCTATGTCTTCAGAACTGGAGGAGTCTCAGCGCAAGTGTCCGCCATGCTGGTATAAGTTTTCTAACACATTCCTGATCTGGGAGTGCTCCCCCAACTGGATTAAGATCAAGGAAATTGTGAACCTGATTGTCATGGATCCCTTCGTGGACTTAGCCATCACCATCTGTATTGTCCTGAACACCCTCTTCATGGCCATGGAGCACTACCCCATGACCCCGGACTTTGAAGACATGCTGTCTGTAGGCAATCTGGTGAGTGGCAACCTGTTTGTTCTTTTATTTTTATCTGATTCGCAGGTTTTAAATCTCCTCTACTTCTTCCTTGCAGAGGTGTTATTTTTAGGATCGTAATTGGCAGCCCTTTCATCGCCGATTAAAAAGAAAACACATTCTCATCCCTGCCCCTCCCCTGCTGCTGTCTTGTGTCCACGTGTTTCTTCACACACACGTTTCCTGTCTTCTCCTTCCATCTCTCCTTCTCTCCTCTGGTTAAGTGTGGCTGCTGTGTGCTTCAGTGGGACCAGCCTACCTCTCTGCTGGTTGGCTGACTGGTGGAAGGCCTGTATTAATATTTCATGGAGCCTGATCGATGAGGTGCTCTAAAATGGTGCCTCAATCACGACCTGGATAACTCAACCTGGCCATTTTCACGAGGGTTTTTAGGGAAACTGAGTTAAATCTCGCACCATGAGGGTTGTTTTTACTTTACACATTTGGAAACTTAGAAAATTAGATTAGTTTTGTGTGTGTGTGTGTGTGTGTGTGTGTGTGTGTGTGTGTGTGCGTGCGTGTGTGTGTGTGTGTGTGTGTGTGTGTGTGTGTGTGTGCGTGTGTGTGTGCATGTTTGTGTGCGTGTGTGTGTGTGTGTGTGTGTGATTGCCTACATAAACATAGACAGGTATAAATTAACAATTGAAACAGCACAGGGATGTTATTTACCACTTCTGCTCCAGAATAATTTACCAGTGAAAGCCAACCGGTCACCTTGATTCAATATGAGTCATCGTCTTACACATACACTCAGAAACAACACACACACATGCACACCCATACACGTACTTACACTGTGCATTTATTCATTATGTGGGTCTATGATTGAGGATAACCCTCAGTAATTTATTAGAGCTGTTACGGGGCCACACCACAGAAGTGCCATTTCATCTTTAGTGACTATAGAACAGCTGGTGCACACAAACACACACACATACACACACACACACACACACACACACACACACACACACACACACACACACACACACAGGTAGTCCATTAATATTCCGTCACTAGAAGGATACTATAATGTTATTAATTTTTCTTAAGTGTAAAGTCATAGTCATTGACTGTATATAAAGATGGACGACATATTTCCACTTGCTCCCACTGTACAGAAATTGAAGCCAAATCATTCTGGATATGTCAGGATATATATCTACCATCTTGTTGCTGGTGACGTCATGTTGAGTTAGGGTCTGCGTAGCAGTTATCAGGCGTGGAACCACAGTTTCGTACCTGTCAGAAAAAACTAGAAACCATCTTGCAATGAGATCACACAAGCTGACATTCCGACCAATGACTACTTAGTTGTCGCCGCACTCATCTTTGCTTGCCTTGAAAGCTTGATGCTTTCAAGGCTGATATTGACCACTTGAACATATATCAGTGTGATAAAGACTACCTAAAGGGACTAAAAATCTCTTTGATAAAAATATATTTGATGTGTACTGGAGGGGGCAGGGTTTATGACCTATTCTGCAGCCACCCAACAGGGGGAGATCGAGATGTTTTGGCTATACTGTTGGGTAGCTGTTATGTTGTCCACCTTTATATACAATCAGTGATCAGAACAAATATAAACCTCACCACTCATCATGCTTCACATTCTCATGTGTCTTGTGAATCATGGTGTGAGCCAAATCTATTTGTTTAAATCTTTTCTCTTTCCTACCTGCCAGGTGTTCACGGGGATCTTCGCAGGAGAGATGCTTTTCAAGCTGGTGGCTATGGATCCGTACTACTACTTCCAGGAGGCCTGGAACTGTTTTGACGGTTTCATTGTGACGCTGAGTTTAGTAGAGTTGGCTCTGGCGGACGTCGAAGGCCTGTCTGTGTTGCGGTCATTCCGATTGGTAATTCATTTTATCTCCTAACAAAAACCAAAATGGAAAAGGCATGTGGCATTAACATTTTAGCAATAAGAATACGCACATTTTACAGTTTACTTTGTTCACTGTATGTTCATCCAGACAACATACCTGTATGTTTATACAGTTGTAACTTCACTAAAAGCTCAAATGTTGTGACTGAATCATGTCCCTTCTCCTTTTCCCATCCACCCCTTTTCAGCTGAGAGTGTTCAAGCTGGCCAAGTCATGGCCGACCCTCAACATGCTGATCAAGATCATTGGTAACTCAGTGGGAGCCTTAGGGAACTTGACTCTGGTGCTGGCCATCATCGTCTTCATCTTTGCTGTGGTGGGCATGCAGCTATTTGGCAAGAGCTACAAAGACTGTGTGTGTAAAATCGCTGCTGACTGTGAGCTTCCCCGCTGGCACATGAATGACTTCTTCCACTCCTTCCTGATCGTTTTCCGGGTGTTGTGTGGCGAGTGGATTGAAACCATGTGGGACTGCATGGAGGTGGCGGGGCAGGGCATGTGCCTTATTGTCTTCATGATGGTCATGGTCATCGGCAACCTGGTGGTGAGTATCCAGACAAACAGCTGTCTTGTTGGCTCTCTAAGCCATCTTTAAAGAATTATAATGTGGTCAGACAGAAATTAGCACTTGACATACTGATTTCTTGTTATGTGTCCACAAGGTGTTGAACCTGTTCCTTGCCTTGCTGCTGAGCTCATTCAGTGCTGACAATTTAGCTGCGACAGATGACGACGGCGAACCCAACAACCTGCAGATTTCCGTCAGGCGCATCAAGATTGGTATCGCATGGATAAAAGCGAAGGTAAGGATACTGATGGCCAGTCTTCTAAAGAAACCACCGATGGAGGACGAGCAGAAGCCTTTGGATGACATGATCGACAAGCTGAATTGCATTGCTAACCACACCGGGGTGGACATCAACCGTGACCTGGACTATGCCAAGAATGGTAACGGCACAACCAGCGGTATCGGCAGCAGCGTGGGCAAGTATGTGATCGATGAGGACCACATGTCGTTCATCCACAATCCCAACCTGACCGTCTGCGTGCCCATAGCTGTGGGAGAGTCTGACTTTGAGAACCTCAACACGGAGGACTTCAGCAGCGAGTCGGAGAATGAGAACAGCAAAGAGGTCAGTGAGAGGAGAGCATGTTTATATGATCCACCTTTAATAGTTTATCACATCAGTAATCAGGCAGGACATGACAAAAAACCCAGCAAACATTGAGACATATGACTGTTGTTTCAATGTCCAATCAAGAAGTCCAAGTGTGGTTCAAAAATAGTTCCAAAATGGAAGTTGTTGGGATGTATGATCCCAACCATTTAAAAACCGAATACATTTTTGAGAAACATACATGCAATGACACGATCAATACTTGATTGTCTGTAAAAGAGGGCCATTATGGTCTTTTATTGGACGTGAAAACGTCACCATCTGGCCATCTGTCTCATAACCAAATGAAAGTATTGGCGGTGGACAGGGACAGTTTTTGGCCAAAGACTCAACATCACAGTCCAACTAATTTTTGCTGGGAACAGACTGGAATCAGCAGCATTCATAACAATAAACCATTGTTTTCCAAGCCCTTCAAAAATTAGATTTATGGAATATACAGATGTAAATATCAAAATGCTCCATGTGTTGTTGTTTTTCTAATCCTCAGCTGCTCTGTGTGCTATTTCTGCAATCAGGAAAGTAAAACCATCCTGAGAAGGGTGTGGATGCCTACTCTGCTCTGTTCGGACACTAATATTTCCCCATTACTCAATCGAGTCATCTAGAGTGGCTGAAGCAGGCAGGCAGTGTAGATGAAATGGATATCTGCTGGTTTGTGTTTCTGGACGAAATGCATTTATAAGACTTTCAAAGCAGATGATCTGCCATTTGATATTCCATTCCAGTGTTCATGTGGATGATATATGATGTTCCGGATTGTTATGGTGTCCATCTCAATCTGGGAAAAAACCCTCTGTGATCAAAGAGCACTCAAATTCTTTTCATTTTATAACGATAGAGCCAAGACAATTTGGTAATAACATGAATTGCACATTTCCTGACAGGATCCAGAAACTTTATGAGTTCAGCTCCATAATCAGAGATTGTTTAGCTATTCGACGGGAAGTGAAATGTCTCTGAACCACTGAAACTTTGTGTTTGTGTCTGTGTTTGTCTGTTCATCTATGTGTGTCTGTGTAGCTGGATGACACCAGTTCATCAGAGGGAAGCACGATCGACATCAAGCCAGATGTGGAAGAGGTGGTTGTGGTGGAGACGGTGGAGGAATACATGGAACCAGAGGCGTGTTGGACAGATGGTAAGACCCCTGCTCCCATCGCACCCATTACGTCCACTCCACAGCACAGAGACTCCCCTGGGCTAAGTGGAGAATGATAGGGTGGCGGGTTGAAGGACAGTTTCATTATGAAGGATCACTCACCCATGAAGACTATTTCACTAGCAAGGACCACACCGTCAACGAGATGCGTTTAAGGATTTATTAGTGACAAAGGAAAACGAAGTGTCGAAGATCTTGGTTCTTTTGAGTTCTTCGAGTGCGTTGTGGGGATTCTTGTAGAGAATCCGCCGCCGCTCCCGGGTAGCGACGGACCCCCTCATGGATCTACGAAGGAGAGGAGAGAAAGAAGAAACAGGGAGAGATGAATGGGGTGGGGGGGAGGGGTGCAGAATACGAGAGCGAAGCAGAGGAGAGGGTCAGGTGGTTATTTATAGAAATGCGGAAGTAGGCGCTGTTGAGGTGTGGTCCTGCTCCTGAAACTTCGCCAATTAAGCTTCAATAGTGTAACCTATCTATGATCCTTTGATCCTTACACCGATACACATCAACAAAAAACTTTAAACATAATTGTTAATATATTGTTTGATATTGAGATAATAAGACCAAAGGGTGGTTTTCCTGCTTCTGTAATGACAAACGTGGATTTATATATATCTGCATATAGTTAAGAGGTAGTATGTCACTGGGATTTTGCAACCCGACGAGGTCCAACTGAATACAAACAGGCATTTTTTTTTTTTTTTTTTTCAAACTGTAAAGATATTTTTTTAGGATTTTGCAGGCAAAGTCTTTGCTTGAAAAATTGTCAAGAAAATAAATTGACCCCCAGCATTGGAGAGGGTGCACTGTGGTTCTTCACTGAAGAGATGTTTGATTCAGACTTTAAAATGCACGCAGATGTATAAAACAGGGAGTCTGGAGGTCCTTAATAAGACTTAAAAGGTTTTACATTCAGTTTCATATATATTAGTCCTTACAAGTCTGTGAGTCTTGTGAGGTCTTACTTAGGTCCACAGACATTTACCCTTATTTAATTGATCCAATTTTTTATTTCGTTTTGTCAAAATGATTCAAGCTCATTCCTAATGGAACAAATCGTGTTATAAACCTACTGATGAACATTCCTTTTTTTATTTTATCAGCAAAAGTAGATAGATCTCACTCACTCTAATAACCATATTCCTACATAACACCGACCTCTGCATGCAACCGCATTTAAACTTCTCATCTTTGTACTTACAAAGAATAAGAATAAGAAAAGAACGATTTGACCAAAAACTTACTCTTAAATTTGATTGAAAATTATTCAGAGGTTTTAAAAAGTATCAAATTTAGGTGTCTGTATATCTGTATATCGATATCTGTAGATCTCCTGTAAGGAAGCTGTGCACTCTGCAAGCAGAAAAAATATATAAAAATTCTCAAAAAAACATTTATTAAAAGACGATTTTGACAATCTGCCATACGTATCTCACCATATCAAGCGATGTCCAATCTCATGTTTCCTCCTGTGTGTCCTCAGGTTGTGTTGCCAAGTATAAGTGCTGTGATGTCCCCATCAATGCGGGCTGGGGGAAGTATTGGTGGTTCCTGAGAAAAACCTGCTACCTGATTGTGGAACACAACTGGTTTGAGACCCTCATCATCTTCATGATCCTCCTCAGCAGCGGTGCCCTGGTAAGGAGGCCCACGTTAGCATCTGCATCCTCTGTCACCTCAGAAAAAGACTGTGCAGTTACATCAAACCTTTAAAACATCTTCAAACCTTTGATCTGAACACAATTAACCTTTAACTGGAACAAACATTTTCTTATCAGAAAAAATCCAAAGTGGATAACATTTCAAAAAAAGATAAAGGTATTGGTAGTAATTAAAGGTCCCTTATTGTAGAAAGTGAGATTCTTGTGTCTTTTTTAATTACAAAAAACAATTTCGGCTCATTTGATTAAATGAGCTGTCAGGACTGCCACACCCCCAGCAAGCCAGGGGTGCAAAAAAATCAGCAAAACAGAGACAGACTGACAGATAGCAGGTAAATAGAGGTGCTGTAGCAATGGACAGGAGGAGAAAAAATAATGTGTTTCATGAACATTAAAGCTTATAAACATTATCTAGTAGATGTATCAAATGAATGTATGAATCCGAAAATGAGCTTTCAAAGGGACCCGCACGTGTCTACAGTGTGAAACAAGTCGATCAGTTTGGTTGCTCACTCCCAGAGCTGCTGGGTTGGGGGAGGGGCCAGGCTTGCCTGAGATTAATGGATTGTACCATTCATCAAACAGAGGATCTATTTCTGGAGATGGAGTACAGTCTTGTTCTCAAGCGTGTCAAATGCAACTAAAATAAGAGCAAAGAATGCTGTAAATCGCCATTCCCCATGAAGTTACTTGAAATATTTCATGCCAAATATATTTTTTTTACTTGGAAATCAATGTTAGTGATCAGCAATGAGCGGGTTGTACTGCTGTACACAATTCCATTAGTAGAATCATAAATCATGAGGTGTAATATTTCTCTTGCGGTTTTTCGCCCTGGCTGATGTGTATTTCTCTCCACAGGCCTTTGAGGATGTGTACATCGAGCAGAGAAAGACCGTCCGGATCATTTTGGAGTATGCCGACAGAGTTTTCACCTACATCTTCATCCTGGAGATGTTGCTGAAATGGGTCGCCTACGGTTTCGTCAAGTATTTCACCAACGCCTGGTGTTGGCTGGACTTCTTCATTGTGGATGTAAGTCCAGCTCTTGTTTACTCTGTCGTGTGTGGTTGACTAGAAGAGACGTTAACATACTCCTCAACCACACCCTGGTCCAACAGCAACACCCTGGTACAAAGATGCACACAGGCATTTAAACAGCAGAGCTAATTTATGCTGTTTTAACTCTGAAAAGTAATAATTTCTCTTAAGATTTATTAGATTGTTATGAACCACATCATACACATTTCATAAACTACACAGATAGAGGATATGATATTTTATAACTCTATTTTAGTGTTGCCTGTTGGGTGTGGTTAGGTTGAAAAGGTCAGGTTATTAATTGTATATCTGCTTCATGGGATGCATTAGGTGAAAGGGCATGTCGATACAAGAAAGGAGCCTTTTTATAGAATTAACTCCCACGGTAAGGACAGTGTTTTACAAGACTGTATTTCAGTCTGTCCACACATGCCAGAGTCACCTTTTACAACTCCATCAAGCAACAATCCCTATGTTTTACTTGGTTTATCACTCTGAGATGCTTGAATATGTACAACATTTACCTGCTTTGTGAATTGAAACACAAGCAAGAAATCGTCTGTATCAATGTTTGTTTGTTTTACAGACAAGATTTGAAGAAACTATTCAAATTTAAAACAAGTTAGAACCAGCTGATGGACGACCAAAGCTAATTGATTACAATCATATCCAAGTCATGTTCAGAGCAATGTCAAAGAAGTGTCTCTGTAAAACTGTCTCTGCCTGTGTCTCTGACCTGTAAGGTGTTTGATATGTGCCTTTGTCCTCTCTCTCTGTGTACTTCTCTGCTCCTTGTGTAAAGTCAAGTCTGAAAGACCAGAACAGGGAAAATTCTTCAATCCATTTTTTGGTAGTGACCGGTGTTGGGTTGAAAGTTACAAAAGTAACAAAAATAAAGCGTAACAGTAATATATTTCTTTTAGCGGTAATGGAGTGATATAACGCATTACTAATGATAATTCAGTAATACATATCTACAGTTATGTCATGTAACACCTTACAATCCGTGTTAACGAACATAGTGAAGCAATGATCGTATTGATATAGGCTATGCGTGTGTTTGATATAGCTGAACCTATAAGTTCTTTGTTCAGTCTCTGTTTCGTAGGCCTAATGATGAAGCCTAATCCTCAGAGCGCACTCAGGGGGAGGCGTCATTATAGGCAACATTATAGAAGGTGTAGGTCTGTTGTGTTTCATATGACTAAGCCTGCATTAAAAAATATGTATTCCTATGTCATAATATATCAGACTTTGATCCTTTGTCTGCCTGCTTATCCCTTTATCCAAGGCTATTAATTTAATCCAAAAGATAAAGGCTATTTAATTGTTCTATGTAGGTTATTTGGGCATTTGGTTGAAAGTAACTAAAAGGGAGTGTAACAAGTACTATATTACTCGTACACATAGACAGACAATAATATTGTAACGTAATGTATTACTTTAAAATTAGGTGAAGTATGGCGCGCCGTTTAGCTCAGTTGGTAGAGCATGCGTCCCATGTGCAGCGGACCTGGGTTCGACTTCCGGCCCGGGTCCCTTTGCTGCGTGTCACTCCCCCTCTCTCTCCCCCTGTTTCCTGTCACATCTTCAGCTGTACTTTCAATAAAAGCCATAAAAAGGCCAAAAAAAAAATTATTAAGTTAAGTATAATATGTTGCATTTTGAAAGTAACTTGCCCAACACTGGAAGTTACACACAGTACCTTGATTATCGTTGATCTGTTTTTAAGACGACATTACCTCAGATTGTGAGGTTGTTTAGATGTCGTTGAGGGATTCCAATGTGTACTTTTCTACAAGGAGTAATCTGCAGTGAGTGGCAGCATGGATTGAATACGAATTTCCCTGACTTCTGACTTTCCCTTGAACTAACCACCTCTCCGCAGTGTCCAACACCTCAGCCAATACCTGTGAATGGACTCCTATCAATGGCCAGAGGTTGCCATGTTGATTCATTATAAACTCCTGTGACCCCGACCCCATGCAGCAAACAGACATTTACATTACGTTACATTACACACCGTAAATAAGGTACGCTTAATTTTTTAAAGGAGAAATATTATGCTTTTTTTCCTTCCCTTCAGTGTGTTACGTAGGTTTATGTGCATGTAAAAGATCTTGAAAGTGAAAAAACAGAACATAAGTTCCTCTCTCCCACAAAAAACACTACTCCTGAAACACCTCATCAGTAGTCCCAATTCTGTGACATCACACTATGTCATCATGTCACACATTTGCATAATTTATGCCTAGCAGCTAGTTTGGCACGTAGGAATTCATTTAGCATAGCATAGCATAGCTGCATAGTTGTTGTTTGTGGTGCTGGCTCAGCCATGTGTTTGCTGACCAATCAGAAGGGACTGGGTATTTGGGGGGGGGGCTAAAAGAGATCGTTTCAGACAGAGGAATAATACAGCGTTGTATCCCCAGACATTATGAGAGAACTGAGGTTATGCATTAAAGCATGTAAACCTATTCTAGGAGTAACTATTATGAACCTGAAGCTGAGCACAATATGTCTCCTTTAAATCGTAAGTTCTCTATTCATGCACTTATAAAAACATTAAGGTAAAAATTACACGTAAATATGAACATACTTGCTTAAGATTTCATCTTTTTTGGAACCATAGTCTCAAGGTTGTCACATATACACATAGAGCTCCTATCATCCTATCAATCATAATCACACACACTGTACTGATTCTGGTTACTGCCATTGTAGCCTCCCTCCCTGTAGGTGCGTTGTCAAGCCCAACACTTGGGACAGTGCAGGGCGCAACGTTTTCCCAAGTTGTGACCACGTCACAAAGAGTGACATCCCTCCTCGTCCCCTCTTTCCCGGTCCTCCTCCTTTCATCCCTTCTTGAAAGTGTAACCTCAGGAATGTGGTGATATTGTGCTGAGATGTAATGATGGTGGGTGACAGGCGGCCGGCGGTAAGTTTGGTCTTCACTAGCGCTCCCCCTCCAAAAAAAAAAAGAGAGACTTGTGCTTGATGAGTCTTGGTTGTGTGTTGTCACCTGGCTGTGCCTCTGCTGTCCTGTGTTGTGGGGTGAAACCTTTTTGCCATGGACTCAGACGATGGGGGGGCACCATCATTAAACCGGCCTGTATTTTTCTCTTGAGTGTGAGTGTGTACCTCCTCATTTCCCTTGTGTTACTGTATCTTTCTGTTACCCATTTGATTTGTGTCTTCCTGGTTTTCATTATGAGGATGTTTTTGTTTTTTATCATGTATTGACTTAGAAATGTGGCGAGAAATGTAAAGTGACTTAAGAAATAAACTGCATCACTCCTATATCAGCTCTTCAAAATGACATAATAGCTAGCGTAAACAGTTTCTTGTTCAGTAGTGACACAGAGGTGTGTAAGTGTGAGAATCATAGGTGTCATATTCCATTCATTTTTCTTTTTTACTCAGGTTATTATCATTGTTTTGTTGTGTTTTTCCCTTTGCTTTTAGTTTGTTTTATTTCTGTTTGGTTTGTGCTGTCGTCATCATGGGATCACAGCCCCAGATGTCATTGGCCTTGCCTTGCAGAGCTCTGTGAGAAGGACGTTGAGGCGCTGAGGTCACTACCACACAGCTGGCCCAGCAGGGGGGCCAGAGGCCAGGCACCCCAAAGGGGGGCTCTCCAAGGGGTCAGGCTGAAGGTGACAATTACCCCAAACACTGTAGTGTAGATCAAGGCAAAATCTTTATTTTACTGTCTGCCCACTAGAACAGCTGCTGACTTATCCAAGAGGCCAGGTTATTGATTTCATTCGGGGCGTTGTGCCACAGAGTAAATATAAATACAGGCCCTGATGTTTGAACACGAGCCAACATTCACACATACATTAAGAAGTCTGTAGCCTGCTGCCACCTTTTCTGCTGTTCTTAATCATAGTTAATGTAATGCATCCCACCCTCAAATGGTTGTGAAGATGTTCTTCTGTAATCTAAGTTGATGATGGCATCAGTCAAAATGAAGATTTTGCCTGTTACAAACCTCCCTCCGTGACTTTGGTAAGCTTTGGATGTTGTGTACTTCTTGCGGTGAGTTTGACCGGTTGGTGTCGGTGGCTGGTTGGAGGTGCTTTCACATGTGTTCACTGTTGATATTTTTTCCTTATTTGTAAGGAACTGGTACTTCTCCTGTTTCAGTACCTTCAGCAACCAGACCGGGAAAATTGCAGTTTGGAAAATATGAAAATACTTTTGGAGGATACAATCCCAAACAGATTTCTCTCTATTTGACTGAATTTAAAAGACATCCACCCTCATTCTAATTTTTTCTTCTGCCCACTCCTGCATTTTGCATCTAGAATAATCTGTCTTCAGCCAAAGAAACGCTTCCCTGTGCAGCACACAGAGACAGCCTGAAATGGCCGTCTTTGCACACTTGAAGTGACTTCATCAAGGAGTCATTCTGCACTTCTCATCACCCCTCAAAGAACATTAGTGCAGCATATTGACCGCACTCCACATTGTCCATTTCCTCTTTTGTTAACAATGCAACACTGTATATGTGTTCAGCTTCGATTAGCTACATGGCCCAGAGCCAAAGTAGACTGACAAACCATAACACAGGCCTAAATTTACATTGATTTAATACAGTAATAAGAGTTCTGTACATTAACAGTGCTGCTGTGAATGGCCGCGTGTACAGTTTAGCAAATCAATTAAAGTGTTTTTAATAATTAATAACACACTATGAAGTGTTCTATGGCTGCAGCGATGCCTCGGTGGCTGCTGTCGGACGTGGAGAGGGGTCGCACCAGTTTCTTTGAGGTCGTGTGCTGTTATTGTTAACCGTGTGTAACTCGACTCTGTTCGACTCTGTGTATTTTTTGTCCTTTCAGTGCCATCCAGTGCTAATAACACTATCCGATCTGCCCTTAACCTCCATCCCTGTTTTCTTGTGCGTGGTTCATGTGACTGTGGCTCTCCTATTTGACTCTAAATGCTGTGTGAGATTTTTTTTATGTCTGAGAAAGCAAATGGCAAAATGACACACTTGTACATGTTTACTTGTATTCTTTCTCTTAGGTTCCGTTAGTTTGTCTGTCTTAAATTATATGGGATTTTATGCCTCAGCCCGAGAGCGACATGGAGAGACAATGTTAGAGGGGCAAGGGTAAGGCTCTCAAGTCTGTTGGGTTTTTATCAGCTTCTACAGGGTAACCTCTCTCCTTCCCTCCCTCCCCAACTCCTCTTCCTCTGCTCTGCCCCAGTCCCTTCGCTTGTAACTTTACTAAAAATCATGTAGCACTCTTTTTCTGCCTAATTTTACCCTCTATATGAGTCTTATGTCTCTATCTCCTCTCTTTCTCTCTCAACCACAAATTTCTTTGCAGGTACAAAGGACTTTTCACATCTCGTCAACTGCCCCAAAATAACAGACAAACAATCCCTCTGGCCTACTGCTACTAAAAATACTACGCACATAAAACCTATACTAAACATTGACCTTCTCTCTCAGTGTATATGCATGTATAAATGCAATATTATACATGCATATACATGCATAGATTTATGTGTGTATGTCAAGCAACTCTCCGCCTATGCCAGGGCCGTCTCTCTTCCCTAGTGAATATTCTCACTTCTAACAGTTTGGAACCTCTTTTGCTTCTCTGTTTTTGTGTAGGTGTCTATAGTCAGCCTTGTAGCTAATGCGCTGGGCTACTCCGATCTAGGGCCCATTAAATCACTCAGGACACTAAGGGCCTTGAGACCCCTCAGAGCCTTGTCACGTTTTGAAGGGATGAGGGTAAGATCCAAAGCTAAGCAGCTGATCCTTCCGCATGCCCATTCAACAGTTTAAAGCATGCTAGAACTGATCTAAAAAAACAAACTTAAGAGGACAAAAAAAAGAAAAAACCCTCCAAAAATATTTGGGGGATTGTTTTTAAAACCAGGAAATGAAAGCCAAGAAGTCACCTTTCCATGCGCAATCCTGTACCATGCCTTTGTTAGAGCGAAAGAACAAGTCATGATGCAGCTGGGAGACTGAGTAAAGTAACAGTAAAGTTGTATTGCCAGCAGAAACAACACGCATTTCAATTGAATTTCAAACAAAAATCTACATACAAATTGATTTGACTTATCATAAAACTTACCCAAAGAGCAACAGAAATATGTGTTCACAAAGCTGCCTCATCACATAAGTGACAACCTAGAAATTCTGATTACTTCATCTTACGTTGTTTCTTCTTGATTGGCCAAAGTGAATGTGGAATTGGTCAAAGCTAACCAAACATACCATCTCATAGAGCATCCAAATCAACAATTAGCTCTTCATTTGGCCTGATTCTCAACCACTGCTTTTAATTGAGACCCCGCCCCCTCCTCTCCCTTCCCTCCCATCCACATGCCCACCCCTGCTCACATAAACCCCCTCCCCTCCCCTCCCCTCCCCTCCCCTCCCCTCTCCTCCACTCCCCTCCCATCCCCTCTCCTCCACTCCCCTCCCCTGCCCTCCCCAGCTCACACCATCCCTCAATGCATCTGGCATCGAGAACAACCAGCAGGAACCAGGGAGCTGCAGGACACCAAAACCTCGGCCCAGCCAGTCACAGCAAAACTGTGCATGCAGGGTGGCTGCAAACAACCACTCAGTTGCACCTGTGGTTGCTTTGACTGTCTCTTCCTAAAACACACTGATTGGTCGTTTCTGTGACTGGTGGTAGCGATAGGTTGCACCTGGTTGTTGTCATCCGTAGTCCCTCCTGTCCCTTTCTATCTCTCTGACTCTTGATCTCATTCTCTGTTACTACTCTTGGACTTGTTGCATTGTCTTCTAGTTCACCTTAGCCCCTTCCCCACCACCACCACCTCCTCCTCCCACTCCTCCTCCTCCTCAGCCCCACATGTACTGCACTGCGCAGCACCCACCCCACCCTTCCACTTTCCTCCTCTTCTTCTTCCCCTTTATCCCTCCACTACTCCACTCCACCTCGACCCGGTTCGGCTGGGCCGGATCGCTGGAGGGTCACCACACTCTCTCCTGCTTGTCCAGGATTTTTCTGCATCAGGGACTGAGACAGAAACCACACACTCACAGTGTTGTGGCTTTGGGAGGAAAATATTTGTGAAGCTTCTGCCAGTGTCAGCACCGTCTGATCTGCTAACAGTCTATTCTGGTGGCAGGTTATTATTACTGCAAATTTTTTCTAAAAATCACTTGCATTAAATTAAATAGTTTTCTAGTGCCTTCCTTTGGGAATGCAGGCAGAAGCTTAGCAAATATGCTAGGCTGCCATTTCACACAAGGCATTACTGCTGTCATGTCATGGCACCACATACTTTAGGGCATACAGCAGGCCCTGGCTTCCTGTTGCCTTCCACTCCCACAGGAAGTGAAACTGGGAGGCAACAACAGGCCCAGTTGAACTCTGACTTTTGAGTGCTGGGTCAGGGTGGGTGGTGGCCCAGACTATAGATTGACTAGCACCACAGTGTTAGGACAACACTCTCAACCCTAGACAATGTGTCGCCCCCCCCCCCCCCCCCCCCAATTCTTTCTTTTTAGCACATCCCAAAAATGACAGACCAGCGGGAGAAGAAGGCTTAGTGGGTGGATTGATTGTAAATTAATCGTGTAAAAAGTCTCATTCATAGCAAATATCCAGCGACTAAAATGTGATGCCGTTGCACATGAGCAGACATCAATGCTTTTAGGCCCTGGATAGGCTTCATATGGATGTTCTCACTAACTTAAATTTTATAGGTTTAATTTTGGGATGGGAAATGGACCTGTCAGTGAGATAATGTCATTTTTGGGGTTGGAAATCATGGCACAATTTCTTTAATATATAGAGTGTATTAACGCCAATACCAATGCCCCTGTGAATGAGCTCATTCACTGGGTGTATGTGGTAAGTGAGGTGAGGGTGGCCCAGTAATGCAAAGGGAAACAGGCAGAGGAATTTGATCCTGCTGTATCAATTTTATTACTACGATGTCTATGTTCATCAATTGAGTTACCATTTTGTTTGAACTGAAAATGGGAAAATTTGAGGTCAAAGCGATAAATAAATGAATAGGGAAGTACATGAATGGAGAGATGACACCGTATGAAAGAGATTCTGGAGAGTTAGAATGATGAGAACTTTTACGTCGCCGGCTGGTTGAGTGTTACAGCACGATGCATCGCAGAGGCAAATCCAACAGCGCCGAGTGAGTGCAGCGCAGCTTCAATTGGACACATTGCACTGCTTAACATGCAATGATTACGGGCTGCTCTGACTTTTGTACTTTGCTCTCTCTTTCTCTTAATGCTGCTTTGTAACCTCGGTCCTACTTTTTTGAGCAATGCATTGTACAGGAATGACAACATCTTTACCCTAGTTTCAGCCAATCCCCTATTTTTCACCCTTTTACCTGACGAACCTGCTGAAGTTTAAGATGACAAAGATTCTGAAATATTTAAACCTCAAGGGGCCTTTGGATATGACCTCTGAACCCCAATCACCTTTATCACGGCCGCCTGTGCTGTAGATATTTGTCAGACACCCATGCAAACCATGAAATTATCAGAATGGCTCGTCAGACGCACAAGCAAGCAAAGCTTCAACCATTATCTCTTTAGCCGCTATCTCTCTATCCACACATTTCTCTATTTATTTATTTATTGATTTGAGCGGTTCTTGAGATTGCACAATGCCATGTAACACGCATGTACTATAACTGCCGATGCACATTATGCATTTTTGAAAGCCATTTTCCCTCTTTCTGAGAATGCTTTCCACACAGCATGGCCTAATTATTCTTTTTTTTTTATATAAACACTGAATTTTTCAAAGCGGTTCAATTGTATCTCAGATTGAGCAAGGAGCCATTCTCTCAGTGAGTGCAATGGCAACACTCTGGGGGGAAAGACCTTTTATTTTATTTGAAAACTATCACCCTACAGCCATTTTCTTTTGGCATCCTACAGTTGATGACACAATATTTTAGCAGCGAGCCCTCTGTACACCACATGTGATACTGAAGGTCGTGCACACGCTGAGAGAATCCTGCTCCAGAGCTCCTCCCTGTCTGTCTGTAATGAGGAGGGAATATGGCTCCACAAAACGAGTCTGCCGAAGACATGCATGCTCAGCTGTCTGCCTGAGAGCTGCTGGTCGGCCTGCCTAACACTGGTAGTGAGCGGTTCACTGTGCTGAGCTTATTACTTGCTATGATAAATCTACGGGACATCAGGTTGGATTGCTAGACAGGCCTAGATTTTGGGGTGGTGGTGGGAATTATTATACTTTGATAATTTATATATTTATTTTACTGCTATGATGTTATATATTTTTAGATAATTATTAAAAAAAAAGGGCCAGTAAGCTTAAGAATATTGACTGTCTTAGGTTTGGGGTGGTAAGAGTTGACACTTCATAGTGGTATGGCAAACACTTGAGATCATAAGCTTTATAAAGTAAAGATATAAAAACAAATGCACATCTATTTTACCGAAATACCATAAACTGTATTTCTCACAACACTGTCAAATGCAGCTATTATTATTATTATTATTATTATTATTATAATTATTATAATTATTATTATTTGATGTTTATATTATTATTTTAGATTTAATTGTATTTTATAAATATATGTAAATAGAATAATAACGGGAACATTTAAGAGTTGTGTGAGTCTTTAGAGAGATAAAAGCTTTAGAAAACAAACTCTAGGAAGCAGTGTGTTTGTGTGTGCGTATCTGTGAGTCTGTGTGTGTTTGTCTGTAAGTTTGAGATATGCACCTCATGAAAAAAATTTGTAAATTGTACAAGTGCTTCATTACATGAACTCACAAGTGTGAAAATTCCATCATTTTTCTGATTATTGAAATCGATGCGTTACCTTGGCTCTAATGCAACATGCAGTCTGCAAAGAAACTAGAAACTTAAGTGATTGACTGTGATTGAATGTAAGTACATTTACTCAAGGTCAGTACTTTTGACATTTTACTCCATTGCATTTATTTGATAACTTTAGTTATTAGTTACTTTGCAGATTACATTCTGCATCAGAGCCAAAGTAGCACATTTCAAAATTTATTTATTTTATCAACAATATATATATTTTTCTTACAATAATCAGAATTCAAATTCTTTAATCAGTCGACCCATAGACAGCATGAACATACATGTACTGTTTGTATGGGTGACTTTCACTTTTACCAAAGTAGTCTAGTGGAGTAAAAATACAATATTTGCATTCATATAAAATACAAATATAAAGTTGCAGAAAATCTAAATAGTCGTAAAGTATAAGTACCTCAAAATTGTACTGAAGTTGGGGACTTTGTTACATTCTATCCCTAGAAGTCACAATGTTTGTTTTTAACTTACATAATATGTAACAACCATCATTTTAGGTTTTACTTAAAAAGTTTATAAATTGTACATTTAACACCATAAACATGCAATTTATTATTAATAATTTATTTTGCTATTTGCCTTTGTACGTGTGTGTGTGTGTGTGTGTGTGTGTGTGTGTGTGTGTTTGAGTATCCCTAGCCACATGCTTTGACAGATCAAAGAGCATCTCAGAGTCACATCAGTGCTGCTCTAATTAGAACAGGACTGATACAGATCTCCTTCTTGTTAATTCCCCACACTTCAGTATGTACATCACAGTAAAGTGTGGTGCTTTTTTCAGCTGTATTAAATCACAATAAGATAGAACTTGCGCTCATAATGCCACCTGCAACAAAAAGGGTTTTTTTGTAAACCCTAAGTGTTAAGCCATAACAGTATGTAGTGTCTTGTCGGAGGGGTTGAATGAGCTGCGTTTGTTTCCTGGTTCTCACTCTGTCATATCCTGTCTTCCCTGGTCTGGTCTAGGTGGTAGTCAACGCCTTGGTGGGTGCCATCCCTTCCATTATGAATGTGTTGCTGGTTTGCCTCATCTTTTGGCTGATTTTCAGTATCATGGGGGTCAACTTGTTTGCGGGCAAGTACTACTACTGTTTCAATGAGACGTCAGAGGAGTACTTCCCCGTCGATGTGGTCAACAACAAGACCCAGTGCGTGGCCCTCATGGAACAAAACAATACCGAGGTCAGGTGGAAGAACGTCAAGATCAACTTTGACAATGTGGGCGCCGGCTACCTGGCCCTGCTGCAAGTGGTGAGAGTGTCGCTCCTCCTCTTTCCTCTGTCTGACTCCATCTCTTGTTTCATGCTAACTTTGTTTGTTTTCTCATTTTCCTATGTACCTTTGTTTTACTTTGCTTTCACAGTACTCTGAGGCTGTCTATTGTTCGTGTTCATTGTGTATACTATGTGTTTCTTCATGTCCTTTTCTTCATCTACTTGTTTCTTTCCGTGGCCAAGCTGTACCACAGGACATGCATCAGTTTCGGTTTGAGTTTCTAGATTTGAATTCAGAATGTTCTCTGTATATTCCTTTGCTTTTGGTTTCTACAATCTGTGTTTAATCATGACTCTCTTTTGAAAGGCCACATTCAAAGGCTGGATGGACATTATGTACGCAGCTGTGGATTCAAGAAATGTATGTACATTGCTTCTTCAATAAATGTTGTTATACTGGTTTATCTCACTGTAGGCTGGACTGTGAACAAGCAGGTCTTCAGGAAAAAGCTTTACATTTTGAAAAGACATTGCTGAGATGAGAAGATTGTACACTAACTGTGAAGCGTAACTTCGCCTAACTTAACTTGATTTTTGTACAGATTAAACAGACAGGTGTTAATTAAAGAACTTTAGAGGTTTTGGTAGGCAGATTTTGCCATTGTTGGACAATTGGATAGACCATAAAAAAATATACGATGCAATTTATGCCAAAATATCCAGGATAGGAGCTGCCATCTTGCGCTGAGATGTCATTTGGGTCTGGGTACTGCGCAGTAGTGATAGAGGCCTCTCCCATATACCCGTCCAACTCAGTGGATCATATTCACATGGCGGCCATTTTTCTTCTGACATCTCACACAGTTTTTTCCAGGTTGCTAGTCATGTCAACTTAGAAAAGCTGACAACATTTTTATTTTTAAAAGTTATCATTTCATCACTTTCATATTAATCAGCAACTGTAGGGATGTCATATTGTGAAAATCTGGAGAGACACTGACTCATATTTTAAGGTAAAACAACAACATATGTAATACCCCGTCAGCCATCAGCTATTGTTAGCATCAAACCACTTCTTAGTTAAGAATCCTGTTTGATATTTGATATCGACGATCTCATAGCAAAGCCATGGCGTAAAATTAATTCTAAAAATATTAACACACATCTTGGAGACATTTATTGAAGCCTGGAAGTAAAACACTGGACGTAATCGAATAGTAGCGTTGGCTTGAAGTGGTTGCATGTTGCAACGTAAGCTAAGGTAATATCAAATATGATGTTTGACCTTGAAATATGGACCGATCTTCACTCTCCATTATCTTTTCCGGTTGATGATCATCCAGTAAGTGATTCCCAACATTTATCCAACTTGCGACCTGGAACACAACAGGATAACATTATCTCAGCATTTGAGCTTTACACCCTTAGTGTGACGTCAAAGGAAAATGGCTGCTGTGTGAGTATGGTCAATTGCGAGCAGGGTGAAGCTGTCAGTCATGATGTTTTACCACATTTTTATTGCATCAAATGAATAGTTTAAGACTTGAGCATACATCACCTTAAATGAGGAAAAACATCTTTCTTGCGGAAAATGTAATGACATGTATTTAACTACTGAAAAAGTGAATATGTGTATTTACAGAAATGTTAAATCATATTTTCAAATTGTGTTAATACAACACAACATTTTCTTCAACATTGTGTGTCCCTCCAAGGTGGAAGACCAGCCTGACTATGAAGTCAACATCTACATGTACATCTACTTTGTTGTTTTCATCATATTCGGCTCCTTCTTCACCCTTAACCTCTTTATTGGTGTGATCATCGACAACTTCAACCAGCAGAAGAAAAAGATAAGATCCGTTCTCTCTCCTTATCCCCTGGGGTTTATTCCTAAAACGTTAGAATGTGATTATAACCAAATCTCTGTTTATCCCTTTACTTTGGAGGTCAGGATATCTTCATGACGGAGGAACAGAAGAAATACTACAATGCAATGAAAAAACTGGGGTCCAAAAAGCCACAAAAACCTATTCCTCGACCACAGGTATGTTTTTTCTTGAAGTTTCTTCTTCTGACCAACTGTTAAGATTGCTCAAAATATGATGCTTTTAGTTGAATCCCCATTAAATCTCAACTTGATCCCTCTTTGTGTCCGTAGAACAAGGTCCAAGGCATGGTGTTTGACTTTGTGACGCAGCAAGTCTTCGACATCTCCATCATGATACTCATCTGCCTCAACATGGTCACCATGATGGTTGAAACGGACGATCAGTCGGATGAAACGGAGCTTGTCCTCTACTGGGTCAACTTCATTTTTATCGTAGTCTTCACTACAGAGTTCTTGCTGAAGCTCTTTGCCCTTCGCCACTATTACTTCACCAATGGCTGGAATATCTTCGACGTGGTGGTGGTGATCCTGTCTATTGTCGGTGAGTGAGGGAGACTGAAGAGTGATGAAGGAGTAACTTGAGAATCTCACTCTTAAAGTCTGTTGTATACTGATGGTATTCTCCTCTTTTCTTCTTTATTTTTTCCTTTCTGTCAGGCATGTTCCTGGCTGACCTCATTGAGAAGTACTTTGTGTCACCGACTCTGTTCAGGGTGATCAGGTTGGCTCGTATTGGCCGTATCCTCCGTCTGATCAAGGGAGCTAAGGGCATCCGGACTTTACTCTTTGCCCTGATGATGTCACTGCCAGCCCTTTTCAACATTGGGCTCCTGCTCTTCCTGGTCATGTTCATCTTCTCCATCTTCGGTATGTCCAACTTCGGCTACGTCAAACACGGAGCAGGCATTGACGACTTGTACAACTTTGAGACCTTTGGCAACAGCATGATCATTCTGTTCATGATCACCACGTCGGCTGGATGGGACGGCTTACTGCTGCCGATCCTCAACTACCCACCAGACTGCGATCCCAATTTGGAAAACCCTGGTACATCCGTGAAGGGCGACTGTGGCAACCCCTCAGTGGGAATCTTCTTCTTTGTCATGTATATTATCATTTCCTTCCTGATTGTGGTCAACATGTACATCGCCATCATTCTGGAGAACTTCAGCGTGGCCACAGAGGAAAGTGCAGATCCACTAAGCGAGGACGACTTCGAGACCTTTTATGAGATCTGGGAGAAGTTTGACCCCACTGCCTCTCAGTTCATCACTTTTGCCAAGCTGTCTGACTTTGCAGACACACTGGAGCACCCACTTCGTGTGCCAAAGCCCAACACTATAGAACTAATAGCCATGGACATGCCCATGGTGAGCGGCGATCGCATTCACTGCCTGGACATCCTGTTTGCCTTCACAAAGCGAGTGCTGGGTGACAGTGGTGAGTTGGACATGCTGAGGCAACAGATGGAAGAGCGTTTCGTGGCAGCCAACCCCTCCAAGGTGTCGTATGAACCCATCACCACCACTCTTCGCCGCAAACAGGAGGACGTCTCTGCCAGAATTATCCAGAATGCCTACCGCGCCCACCTCATCAGGCGCGGCATCATCTTCAAGCGCCACACTTTTACTAACAATAAGCTGGAGAATGGCGGGACCAACCAAGAGAAGAAGGAGAGCACACCATCCACAGCCTCTCTCCCCTCGTACGACAGCGTGACCAAACCCGACAAGGAAAAGCAGGATGAAAACAAGGAGGAGTGGGCCCGAAAAGAGAAGGACAAAAACCAAAAAGACGAGTGGGAATCCAAGTGTTAGGGTTCAGTGACTCCTGAAAAATCCAATAAAACACAGTGAGATGAGACTCTGAGCCCAAACCCAACAAAATGTAGAAAAAGTGATCATTTGCAAGTAAGAAAAAAACAAAACAAGAAAAACATAAAAAAAAAAAAAAATGTTTACAGACTCAAATACTACTGAGGCAATGTGGTTTCTTATGTCGTCAAAGACAGCTGAACCAAACACAATCAGTTTACCACGGACTTTTGCTGCATAGTGACCAAGTTCATTAAAATGAGGAACAAATGCAAAATGAAAAACAGTGACTCACTGTGTGCTGGCCAATGACACACATTTCTTCGGGGATCAACTGCCAAGGCACAGAAATCTCTGCTAGATGATCGAAGAATTGCAAAATCCCTGCCACCACCGAGTGTGGACCCCCGCAGCAGCGCTCTGCGGGACTGGATCGTACAGATCCCACTACTAGAACTGTACCAGCAGTCTAAAGGAGGGTCTGTGATATCGCGTTTACCATCTCTATCAACAACAAAAACAGTAATCAACCAAGCAAGATTAGCTTGGAAGGAAACACTAGCGAGCGAGGGGAAAACCCAGAACCGTAGACAAAGATTTTTTTGTTTGTTTGTGCGGAGTATACTTGCATCTTTACATTATTTGAGCAGCAAAAAAAGATAACATTTAGCCCATGTCACTAGTCTTTTCATCTCCTCTTTGTTATACTGACATTGAAACAGACATTTTCTACATGGGCTTTCACACTGACCGGTAGGGGTCATTGGTCATTGTTTTGACTTGGGCTGAAGGAGACTTGCTCAGACCGAGTTCCAGATAAATAATAATTATTGTGCTCGTTCAATGCATAGAAATGACTTGCATGAAGGCATGTTTTGATCAGGAATCATGCATGAGTAATCATAGTCCACAAGACACTAATTCTCAGACCACTGCAGTGGCTTGACTATAGTTTGAGGCTGTCCACTGGGGAAATTACGAGAGGAATGATAGTGATTGATCCTGCCCTTCACTAGTTTTACTTTTCAACTGACAGATCTTTGAATTAAGCCCTTCATTTAAAAGTTCAGGTGAATGAAGGATGTAAGCACTCAGAGGCAAAGTCTCAGTTGGACGACACAAACCGGAAAATGTTTTTTTTGCTGCTCTGAATGTTAGTAGTATAGAAAGATTGTGGAGCGTATGAGTATTAGGAAGCAGAATATCCTCACGTTGAGGATGCACAGATTTGGAGGGCCATGCCGGTGTTCCTGAACCAAATCTGGGGCTTACATCTCTTTGTTTACTTACATCCGTCATACAGTCACTTCCCAAGGAATCCATTTCAGGCATCAATAAGGGTCTGGTTTGCATGAGTGTCAATAGGTATCCCCTCTACTGCTGTAGTTCCTGGACAAGGGACCAAATTGTGGTCATGTTTTGTTTTGATTTTTTGTTGTTTTGGGCTAGTGGAAGAACTGAAAACAACTTTTAGGTCAATGCATTAGACAGTACTCTTGCCAATTAATTGATTTCTCTTTTGTACTCTGTCAGAGCCACATCAGAATTTCCCCCCGGCGAGTGATGTCTTAGGTAGTGCTTTTCGGACAATTTGAGTTGCCAGCTTTAGAGAAAAAAAAAAGCCTTGAAGTCCTTCTCTGATGTCCTTGTGATTCAATCATTCTCAGAAAAGGCGGCTTTGATCAGTGAGAATGACACTGACCATCTGAAAGAGCGGAGTTAGCAGAGAATTATCACAAGGACATGCCTTGTCGTGCCTAGCATGTATGGAAGGTTTATGGTCATGAAGAGCTTGTGGTTTGGACTGTTAGAATCAAATGGATTTAGTCTGGTATTTCAGGGAGGTGGATGGGTGAGAAATAACTCAGTATAAACGTGGACCAATAAACAGGTAGAGCCCCTACCTTCAGGGTTTTAGACTGACTGCCATGAGAACAATTGAGAAATGGAAGAGCGGAAGACGAAAAAGAGAGATTCGTGCTTTGGTCTGAGTCAGAGTGCTGAAAGTCCCATGTTTGTCAGTGTATCATTGTGCTTTTGTGGGACCTCTTAAACACTGTGTGGTGTTGGACCCAGGCTCGCACCATCTTTTCACATACTTGCAGGCTTTCGAATACTGTCACCCGCTTCAAAAATAATTAACCAGAGATGGAGGTAGAAGCACTTGACGAGATAAAACATCAGCAGGCCTCACATTGACGCAGCTATGTTGTATAATAAGCTTTGTGGGTGTTTTTCGTATTCAAAAAAAGACAAAAAAACTTGAGGCTTTGTCAAGTGGTAGACAAGACACATCTGCCTCCTTAGGTGTTCCTGCCATTTTTTATCTACACAGGAGAGATGGTCCTATTTATAAGTGGATGACTGGACGTAAATCTGGCATCCATCATCGCACCACTAATGCCATTTGGTGTGTTTAACACTGCCTGTACCAGAACCCCCTGTCTGTAACAATAACTGAGGTCTGTTTACAATATGAGGTCTCCGAAATCAGTTTGGCTGCTGCACACTGAAACCAAATACATTCCCAATGAGAACCACAGGAGGAGTGAGTAATGTCATCAAATTTACCCATGTTCATCTTGGATGTAATGTTTTAGAATGATACATTCACACATGAAAAAAAATGAAGAAAAAAAACTAGCAAAAAAAGAAAAAAAGAAAACACAAAAACATATATATGTACAGTGCAGGCTATGATGTAAATGGCACAATCGCTGAAAAAGAACGAACTTTTTGAGAGAAAAACTATAAATATTGTATTATATTCTTTTATTTTATCGGCATGCTTTGTTGTGTTTTTTGTAAATACGGAATTTTAAAAATGTTACTACTAATAATCAAAAAATGAATAATAACAATAATATAGAATGGCTTCCAGCTATGCCCTTTGTCACATTTGTTACCTTTTGGATTTTTTGAGACACTTTTCACTTTGTTGACGGAAATTGAATGAAATATAGATATTATATAATACAAAAGATAAATACATGTATACATATATGTCTATATGTATATACATAAAACAGAAGAACACTGTTTGTCACATTTGATTTATGTGCAACACGTTCAGTGGATGTCTAAAACTGGTTGTTTCCAGCACCCTTCTATGTCGGGGAATAGCTCATGTGCGATGTTACTGGAGCTGCTTGCCATGGATTGTAGCCTGATCATGACGAAAGGATAACGTTACCAGCACATTTCTCACTTACTGTCATATCTCTCACCTTCACTGAGTATACAGGACGCACCCACAGTCACGGACACAAACATACACAGGTGACTCTCCTCACTGCCCTGCCAATTAACCAGTGATCTGTTCCCCCCGAGGACGTCAGCTGGTGTGACTGACTGCCTCTTAAACCCGAGACGGTACCTACCCCCGGACCTTTTTTTCTCCCCATACATACCCACACATCAGTGCCATTACAGCTCAACATGCATACAATCATGTACTTGCTTCTCATCCTCACACTTCTTTTGTTTAAATGGTTTGTTTCTAGTGTTCCACTCAATGGCATGTGCCTTTTTTCTGCTTTTTCTGCGAATTTGGATGTCGATGCCACACTGAAAAAAAACAACAACAAAAAAACAACAAAACAAAAAAAGAAAGAAACAAAAAAAAAAACAAACAAACACAAAACATGTTTCCAAACTGTGGAGGGTGGGGGTTTGGGGGTGAGCACAACATTAATCAGGGATGTCGAGTCAGAAATACTGCCAGAGGATCATCCAGACACCCCACTTCATCGTAATATTCAACAGTGTGTGATGTTAACAGAAAAACAGCTAACTCAAAAATGTCCTGTTCTTAGTGCTATGTGTGTCACCCACTTGGCTTGTGAAAAAGCAGCTTGCCTTCTATATTTCCGTTTGATTTCTTCAATGTTTCTGTTTTCCATCTGAAATTTATTTTTGTATCAATATTTGATTATAGGACTCATTCTTTTTTAGCATGGTTTGTTATGGGCGTTTTTTCTTTTTCGCTGAAAAATTAAAAAAGTGCTTTTCAAACTGTTGTTATCATTTGACACCGTGATAAAAAGAGGATATACAGTACAATATGATGGTGTGTTGCACAACCACTTGGACTCTTGGTAAGAATATATGAAAGATTGTCTTCATTTGAGCACGAACCTTTTTATTACCAATAAAGCAGCCTTCCAGTTACAATGTGTGTGATGTTTTGTTTTTGTTAGTTTTAATCAAATGTTTAGTTTTGCCTGTTTTTTAAAGGTGCTCGATGTAGTTTGGGGGGAGAAGAGAAAGATTATCATTGACCTTAAAGGACAACACAATGTAATACTGTTGTTTATATTTGGCGGCCACCTTTTCTAGCTTCAAACTGTGTTATTTCCCGCCGAGATCACCTCATTCATTCAGTTATGGAAAAAGTAATTATTTCTGAGTTTGTATTGTTACCCCATCAACATTGTAAATGGAATTTTTGAGTTAGAATTTCCTCTCCAAAACTACAGATGGCTTCTTTAAAGGGGCTCTGTGGAAGTTAGTTTATGTTAACGTCTCTGTTTCGACCGTTAGCTACTGTTGCTCTCTGTTAGCAGGGCGGAGAACGAAAATCCAGTCCAACCCAGCAGCATTTAACACCTTAAACAAATCGTCCACAGGCTCCTATGAACAACCGAGAGAGACAGGCCGGTCTACTTTTTCACGTCACTTTACAATCCACTCATCTGTGGCCAGAAAAAAAAATATATATATATATACGTAATTCATAGATAGAGCCCCTTCAAGTGCAGACTGACATCTAGATTTCCTCCCATACTTCCCTCCAGGCTCGTTCCACATTGACCACTTTAAGTATCGGTCACCATTTTGTACCGATTACTTTACTTTTGTGGTGCTGTATGTGAGTTACAAAACATCCTGTGAAATGGAGCTGAGCGGCGCTGTGGTAACCGGGTCGTGAAAAGGCAGCCTTTCAAATGTAATGGACTTATTGAATTTGTTAAGAGTGGCGCGTTAACGTTCCCTACTCACGGGCAGAAGATGGACTATAGCCCCATTACTATGCAGTCCATCTGCCCCGTGATGCTCCTGTTTGTGGTGCACCATGAAGTAAATAGCCTGGAGGTATGATATTACAGCAGCCATCAGCCCCATAACTTCGCAACCTCAGGAGCACTGGGCTGAAAGAGCAGTGTTTGGGGAGGGGAGGTGAGTATGGATCAGTCTGTGCTTCTCTAGGGAGGGAGGAGGAGGGTGAGGGAGCCTTTCTGGAGAGTGGGTTGAATTGTATGTAAATGATGCATGGAGTTCTCCTCAGACAGTGAATAGATGGAGCACTCCTCCCTTCCTTTGCTTTTTTTTTGTCACAGTACAGAATTCAGTCTGTCCAGCTCCTTCCTTCTCTTCCACTAAGCCTTTTTTTTTTTTTTTTACCCCCCCCCCCCCCCCCCCTTTGTATGATATTGTCAAATCTCTGCTATCTTCTAACACATGTAGGCGATGTGAACCTGCTCCTTATTGACTATCGACCCTCCTTCTCTCTCCAGCTCCGGCTGTGTGAGAGAGCAGTGAGAGGGAGGGAGGGAGGGAGGTGAGGAAGGGAGAAGGGGAGGGGAGGGGAGGTGGTGGAGCACTGCAGTGCAGATAAATTAATGCAGCAGTCGAGGCTGAGTCAGCAGCACACTCCCAATTTGGCCAGGTGCCTCCATCAGCTTGTGCCCATGCACGGCTGCCTAGGAGACCGGCTCCCACGCTCGGTGGACGGAAAACAAAACACCAAAAATAAGAAGACATTTCATCCTAAAATTAGGCTCGTTAACGACATCTGAGTGCGGCAGAGAGCGGCGGTGGATGGCAGCCGGTGAGGAGCTGTCCTCGGTGCTGGTGGAGGAGGAGGAGGAGGAGGTGCCGCGGCGGACCGACATCCTCTGCCTCTGAAGGCTCCAGTGTTGGGGTGGGGTTGCGAGTAGAGAGGACAGGCGCTGTGCTGGTTGTCGAGGGGCTAAAACTGAGCCATGAAAATGTGTTTGGTGTGCGGAGGAGCTCGACCTAATTCGTAGACAGCCACACCTACACTCCCCTCTTCCTCCTCCTCTCGCTCCTCTCCTCGCTCTCCTCTCATCCCACCTCCCTTCCTCTGAAGTATGTTGCCCCATAGCATGTGCTTTCTCTGTGGGTGGACCTGAGCGTGGCTAAATATAACAATTAAACGTGTCACAGTGTTTTTTTTTCCTTCACCAAGATCAGCTTTTTAAAAAGGAGATCGAGGCCTTGGCTTTCCATACCTGTGACGCTGACGCTCAAACACTGTCATTTAAAACTGTGCATCATTTCCTCATACATGGCTATAAACAGCTCGGGTCGTGTTGCTCATCTGTTCCCTCCTTCTGTCCCATTTTTGCTTCAGTCCTGCTGCTGAGCGTCAGACAGTCAGGCAGTAAAAAAGGGGGGTTTTCCTACTATCTGATCCCATTTCAACCCCTTGACTGAGAGCAGAGGCTTGTGTTTGTGCTCTGCTGCTGGTGTTCCCTCCCTCCTTCTCCCCTCCTTCCCCTGGTCTCCCTTCACCCCCCCAGAGAGTCAGAATGAGATGGGAGGACGGTGCCCAAAGAGGGAGCTCTCCATCATGGCTATGGCCAGGAGCCAAGAGCCCCCACCACAGCTGCACCCTCACACAACTCACATTTCTCAATGAGAAACGAGGCAGGCACATAGCTACCCCTAACCCCCCCCCCCACACACACACCCGATCCATTCCCAACACTTACAGCCTGCCTAAAATCCACCGGCCCCTCCTCGCCACTGCATGTTAAATCCATTACTTACTGTAATGTCTGCCTACCTCATTGCATAACCTTATTGTGCAACAATGTAAATGCATGTGAACAAAGTGCATGCTATATACACTCTACACTGCAAAAGGAAACTAAACACATTCCCTCATACCCACGCACTGGCTTTAAAAAAGAAAAAAAAAAAAGTCCAAATCATCCTGAGCTGCTGCTGATTTGCTGAACAACAGCACCAGCCTGTGGTCAGCACCATGTATGCTTCAAATGTGTCTTTTTAGAGGGATCACTAAATATAACCTCATATTTTGTTTTTCCTTCGGGCAGCGTCAGATGCACCCAGCATCCCCAACATCATCAGAAATATCGAGATTTTATCCTAAAATCTGAAGTAATTTGAAAATACCTTTGTGTGCACCTCCGAGTGTCAGAGGTACACAGGCCAACGAACAAATCATTTGGAATAAAAAGCACTGAATTGATAAATTGATCCAATTTATTGATTTTGCATGTTAGTTTATTCATACTGCAGAGGAAGAATCAACATAAGGCACACAAAAATAGATGAAGCCTGCATTCTCTGTAAGGAGGGAGTGTCTGAGTGTTACATGATTTCCTCTGAAATGAAAAAAATTAAGAGTAGGGAAGGAAATTATTCCACTTCTTCAAAAAATAATAAGTAAGATGAGATAAGAAGTTGAAGATCGTTATTATTTTCTATATATTTTTGCTTGTTATTAAAGCAGCAAAGTGCAAAATTCAGAATAAATAAATAAACCGATCAATGTGTTCTGTTGCTCAGGGTTCATCTCCCGGATGACATGAAGCGGCCTCACGCATACAGTACATGCACTCCGGGCTGTCTTAAACTTGTGCTGCCATCTGGAGCAGGTCTTGATGACATCTGCAAGTAAAATAATATAAAAGGAAGAGGTTGAGGTCAAACAAAACCAAGATACATCCGATCTAAAACACTGACACAAGATTCAAACTGTTTTTACTTGAAAACATCTCTCTACAACACTGGTAAAAGCCTTTTCACAAGGCCTTTATTTGTCATTATACAAACTGCTGCGTTATTATGCAAAATATTATAGGGCAAGTACTTTACTACTTTTTTACTTTTCACATATGTACATTTCCTGAACCAAAATCAATATAAAGCAGATAAAAACATAAATCGTACATTTTAATAGTACCTCTAACAATGTAAAGACGAACATAGACAGAAATTTACAGTTTTACAACAACTAGTTTCTATCTTAAGTATCCAGTGTCTTCCTACTGGAGAAGCTCTCTTATAACTCCACCCTTCTAGGTAGAAAAGATTTAAGAGCAAATCTTCGTAATTCTATTTTTCTGTAAGTCTTCTGTTGCCAACACGCGCTGATTCATTACACAGATCATAGGTTGTCTAAAATGTGGTCAGTCCCCAGCAAACCCTCTACATATGTTTTGATAATGCCCGAGATTGGTAAACCTGTCCTACAATCCCAAAGCGTCAGTATTTGACGAGTTCGTAATGAGACTCAAAAATCAGCTTCTCTTACAAATATGATCTTTCATATGGGCTTTGTTTTTTTTCTGTTTTGTTTGTTGCCTGAGGTGGAGTCAGGGTCGGGTGTGTCAGGGTTAAGACAAAAATAAACGTAGTCCTTCTTTTCCCTGTTGATGCTCAATCAAATAGAATGGAGAAAAAAAAGAAGCTCCTTAAATGCAGGTATTTAAAAATAATCTTCCTATTACGCATTGGAGAGTTTCCGTTCAAAATCATTAGAGCCTTTTTCTAACCTGTCAAATATTTTACATAATCCTGTCTTTGCCCATGGCTGGAATCATTCATCCTGCTTGCCTGCTTTGAATAAAAGATCGCCTGAAATTGGGCTAAATTGTGAAAAAGAGTTGGATACACTCATATGTTTCTTTACCTCTCACAACATGCGTTCACCACATTGTAATCTGCAGTAAAACACATACTGTAACTTCACACAGCTTTGATTTGAACGTTGCTTTTCAGCTCACCCTTCCCGTTTGGTGCTGGCCAGCCACTCCACAAAATCTTTAGCCTTGATCTTATCGAGATAGTGGGTGAAGTCGCTGGTGAACGTCCCGTCCGAATGCCTTTTGAGGTTCCTGATGAGGTTTTGTCCGTTTTGCATCTGATATGAATGCCTTCTAAGAAAAGCAGTGTTGATGAGCGAGTCAGCACCAAACATCATGGTGCATTTCATTTCATGACACACTTCAAATATTTATGACAATTGCATTTATTTTTTGAGTGAAACCGGCTACACTACATTTTTAACGACAGCAGAAAAAAGCTGTCACGCTAATTCAGATCTCTATTTTGCTCAATCACACAAGTGTAAAAGTGCTGCTGAACATCCTATCATGCCAGCATCCAATTACACAGAAAGGGAACTAAGACGTACCTTGCCGGTCTGGTTTTATCCAGCACAACCATCTCTTTACTGCACGAACAGAGAAAAAGGACCAACATACACCACAGGTGTGGGCTCATCCTTGGGTCTCCTAGCCAACACATAACCAAGAACACAAGAGAACTGTTTATCCTAATTTAGTTAAGTAAACACTGCATTTCACCAGGCAGGTTTAGATCTGAATGAATAAACTGACCTTAGGGAACTTCGACACGTATCCAGTGAGGTTCTGCTGTTGCTTGTCTGGTGTTCATGCAGTGTGATATTGATGAAGCCACAGAGAAGTCCCTCTACACCTTCAAGGTACACTGGGAATGAGCTAAACTGCAAGAAGCGATCATCTGCGCCCCTTTATAAAGATGGCAGGTGTTCCACAATGACATAGTTCACCTCTCCCAGATCTTGACCCTCTTCCTCATTACAGTCCCTCGGATCATATCTTATCTGAACTAGACTGGCCTGTGCTCTCCAAACAGCTCAGAGGTCAGAGCCAACTCTCACTAACGCAGACAGTAGCAGGTGTGAAGACACGTTGCTCTGATGTCTGACGTAAAGAAAAAACAACTCATAAACTGCGTTGTTCTCTCCTTTAATGTCGCACGTAAAGGCCTTTGAGTGTGTTCAGCTGTGACCGAAACCATCTGAGATTGGCTGACGCTCCGCTCCCATCTTATCTCCTCCCGCAGCAGTCGAGTCATCTGTGACATGTCTGAGATAATCCAGAAACAATTCAAGAGAGTTTTTGCAATATTTGACCTAATAAGGAACATCAACAGTAAATGAAGTGCACAATTTGGATTGAACACAAACATAAGCCAGGGCACTGAGGTTGCAGGGAAGAGGTGGTACCCAGTGGCTCATGTTGGATCTGTGCAAGCAAATTCTGACGTGCACAAAGACAAATTATTTTCTCTTGGGGCCTGTTAGTCCATTTTCAGTGATGGAATGTAACTAAGTACTTTTACTCAAGTAAAGAGCTTAAGCGGAATTTTAATGTACTTCTATACTTGAGTTGCCATTTTCTGCTACTTTATACTTCCACTACACAGTAGCCACATTTTGAGGCAAAATATTGTACTTTTTACTCATTTATAGTTTTTTGATAATTTTTGTTACTTTTCAGATTGTATGCTGTACCTGAGCCAAAGTAACACATTTTTAATTAATCATTGTATTTGATATATTATATTGTCAAATATCAGATAACATACAATAAGATGTATAGTTTACTTTTACCTGTATTTTTTAATACTTAAGGAAATTCAATATCAGATACTTTAGGCCTACTCAAGTACTATTCATGTGGGTGAATCACCTTTGCAAAAGTAACATTTCAACAGGATTAATCAATATGACTTTTGAGATTTATTCTTTTATTCTATTTTATATGACGCTGTCAATTTGAATGATGAGTGGCAAGACCGCCAACCACGAGGAAGACACATCCTGATTAGCATGTCATTTCTGATTCCAGTTTATTTTACTTTACCTGAGAGGAAAGCACAACCGTTGATTTAAGGTATGTAAATGTAATATTGTGTCTGTCGAAATGCAAAACATTTATCCCAGTACACAACTAATGCTACAGACAACCAGCTAGCACATGTTAACGCTAGCTAACATTAGTAGCCAACTTTAGCTAGCTTTATTGACGTTTGCTAGATAACTACACCAGATGTTTATGAAGCTAGGCTACATGTGTGGCGACTAATATGTGAGCATTGACACTTACCATCAGACCTTCAGAGCGAGGCCATTATGACAAGCTCCCCGACAACTGACCCAAACTTTTAAACCAACTATAAGTAGCAAAAATGTACAGCGAGCAGATGTTATTATAGACCACAAACTAGTGTTAAAGCATACAGCTAACTAGTCATTTAGCTAGCTGACAAAGCTAAATTTCTTGTTGAGACAGATTTTGAGTACTTTACTTGAGTTGTCCTTGCCTAGGAAAATGCTGATCAAACCAGTAGAGCAATGACAAAGTACTTTTATGATTGTTTTGGCTCGTCAATAATTGAGTAATGTATTTAATTAGCATGAATTACCATAACGTTTGGCAACATTGTGAACTCCCTATAAGCTTACTCAGTGAGATTTAGCACGTTCGCCTATTTTCCGCACATTTTTAACCTTTGCATGAGTTCTTGACAATATTAAATGTCTGAAGACAGGACTTTTATGGACAGGACATGATGTTTGGCAGGGTACAAAACTGGGATGACATCATGTCTCTATCTTTGGAGAGCCTCACTCAACCTACAGGAACCATGCTGTCATGTAAGTAAGATATGATTCACAGTTTAGACCAGTTTGTTTTTATTTTAGTGCTTAACTTATAATTCTAGTCTCATCATGTCATGGTTTGTTAGACAATGCCTATTCAGTTAACAGTGTGAGTATATACTGTTTAGTCTAAGGTGGAGACGCAGAGACAATAGAAATGACCTGTTTTTCAAACATTTGTCTCTTTTCAATAAAGTTTTGTTAGTTTTACTGTTTTGGACTGGCCTGTGACTCCTCTCTTCAAAACAGACTGAACATCAGCATTAGCCCCAATGACAGAAGATGCCACTACAGATTTTTGAGTCACTTCAAATTGTATCTTATCTTATGTTCACAATGCTGTGACAACAGCAGCTGTGAGCGCAGGAGCTGCACCTGCATCTCACCCTGAAGACAGAACCTCTTCCATCTCAAGGTAAGAGTTTATTTAGTCCACAACACCTCAAGTCTCCTACTTTGTGTTGTCAAATTTAATCATCACTCATATTCAGTGCTGTCTGGTGAACAATAAGCAACGCCAGGAGTTGGTAGAAAGAGTTTTCAAGCCATAAATAACCACCGAGCTGAAGATAGTTACCTCTTTATATCACTGGTGGACATGATTTGATAAATCTTGCTTTAAATATTTGCCAGTGTCTGTATGTAGCGTACTTATAGGCTCTGGCCACTAGGTGTCAGACTTGACCACAGCAGTGCAGGGAGGTCTCCTGTGCTCTCATGTTGAGGAGCCCCTCGCTGAAACCTCCGGTGAGGAGCCCTCAACCCTTTATTGGACCAAGACCTTGTTTTTGGTGTGTCACAAATTCTTATAATTTCTGAAATTTGGCAATTATAGTCTATTTTGAGAGCGTACATGGAGCTGCAGATGGATTACACCATACACATAGATACATTAAATGTATTATAAAAAAACAAAAGAAAACAAACAAACATCCAATGAGGAGGACAGTCTCAGTCTCCGTCCACTTTCCAAGCAAACCAAATTTGGATTCTAAACCAGACGCATGAGAAACAACCTAAAAGGTTTAAATTCATGACATAATAAGATAAAGGAAATGATTAAAAAATCTTTTTTAGATTTGATTTGCTTGGTCTGTTAGAGTAGCTGCAATAGCCTGTTTGGGTTGGTGCAGTAATATAGTATTCATAAGGGATGTGATACAATACACATGCACTCCCCTGCCCCGCAACTCATACTCACTATTCTCCTCCAGCATTCTCCTTGGGGAGGATCGGTATAAAGGTTTGAGTCTATGTTCGATATATGTTATCACTAAGAGAAGATGGGGAGTTCAGTGCGGGGATTGTATAGCTGGGAGTCATTCACAGGGGCTGCAATCCTGTTCTTTCTGCTGTTGCTGCTGCCTGATAACTTGGTGCTGATTGACACATTAATATTGCATTGATCTGTGCCCTTTCTTACACACAGGGGCACTCTTTTACATTGCATCACGTAGAAGCTACATCAGGGGGAGATCTTTGTAACGTTAGAGTTTCCTGATGAGATTATTGTTGTTTTAAGCTGGATTCTGCATTTCCTCATTGTGTTTTTTAAACTTAAGCCAACTAACCACATCTGAATGAAAAGACAAAACTGTTCCCGGCAGCAGGGTGGTTGTTACATAAGATGTAAGATTGGTTTACATTGAGGAGAGGCTCCCACGCAGCGTTCTTGTATTGATCGTGCCTCACTTGGGCAAAGTCTGTGAATCACAGGGAACGCAACACATTAGACAATTTAGCTGCAACAACAAACACCATCTCTGGTGAGGCATAGCAAACCTTTGAAAACGTCACAGGAGACAAAACAATGAGGCTATCACCTTTAAACATCACGACCGAGGGCAGTGGTTTAGCCTGAGATTTCTCCTTCAATTTATTTGGGCTGTTAATGATAGGCTATCAGATTCCTATCTGCCTTTCCTGCTCTCTGCTCCCTGCTGTAGCCTGGAGGACTGTTTTTGGCGAGCATCTGGAGGCAGGCTGTTGAATAGGCTCCATTCTTGCAGGGCCCTGTGCTCCAGCGAGCGCACTCGGGGCATGGAGGCTCGGCCACGGTCCAGAGAAGAGGCAGAGCTGTTTGTGGGGGTGGGGAGTAGAGTGGGGTGAAAGGAACCCTGCAAGAACACAGCAGCTTACGTTAGCTGTGAATTTTCTCTCAGTGCATTATTTGCATCAATGCACCGTGACCCTACTGAATGTTGGTGCTACTGCCTTCCATTTCCCCAACCCTTCGCTTTCCTCTATCTCTTGTCCTCTATCCTTCATTTAGCTGCAGATGGAAATGGAAAAGTGTCCTGGTGGTCCTGCGCCATCATAGACCAGAAACATTAGATTTAGAGCTGGAATATATATATATATTACATTGTTATCGTGATGTGATATGACACTATATATATCTTCTTAGATTTTGGTGTTGTCTTATCCTGTCTTTAAAGGGCTGCATTACAGTAAAGTGAACTTACCAGACTGTTTTATTATTGTCTTGACCAACTCGTCTGCATTACTGATGATTATTACAAAAATCTATTTTTGTTGATGTTTTGTGAAGAACCAACATCATCCCTACAGTATGTCACAGGTTGAGAATTTGCTTGCGGTGGTAAGGTGTGTTGTCGGACTGCGCCTCCAGAACTGTTCATCAATCGCTCGCCTTTCTGATTTGTCAGGAAATGTTTATTCCTTTAGCTTCAACAAAATATATAGAAATAATGTATCATTATCATGTTTTAAATAACCTTTACAGAAAAAGAATTTCTGAGTAAAGTGAAACTAAATTTCTGTTTTAACTGAACATTGTACAAACATTTAAATCAAACAAAACAGCTGTGGGCTAATGCTGTTAAACTGGTCCATTCATACTACAATAAGCCCATTATTTATGGAAAAAAATGCCACTTTTAAGGTGGACTGTGACTTATAGAGTTGACAACTTTAATAGACAACTTTGACCATGACCAAGCCAGTGTGTAGGAGAAACAAGAGGTATTTTGTCAAAAAATATGAAGAGATGTGTATTGTGATATAGCCTAGAATTCTTTTATATTATTTTAAAGCCAGATGTCCTAGTTTGATTACTTCTTGCCTACAAGATCTTAAAGGGGCATTCTGGTATTTAAAACAGGGTCTTACATATTTTGTTGTGTATATGTTTCATTGCATTTGCAGCAAATGGCCACAACTTGATCCTTTGGAGCAGCTAACAGTGCTTGTTTTTGCCACTGACAAGGCTGAGGTTTTGTGTCCGGGTCTGATAGTTTTATGGAAATAATTGCTATGGAGATAAGCCTTTTTGAAGGCTTTTTTTTATGAAAATAAGATCCCTTTTGTAACCTGAAACACAAGTCCTGCTCAAGCAGAAGTCTTACTCTGAAGTCTTGTGAGAGTTGTCCTCTCTCCAACTCTGACAACAGTGGATAAGTCAGAGTTGGAGAGAGGAGTTTTTCCAAGAATTTACTTTTCAAAGTCATGGCTGACTGTTTCACTTATTTTGACAATTTGATTGTGTAACGACTGTGACACCTCTTGTAAGATTTCAGAGCAAGACTTCTCAATAAGCGAAACTTGTGTTTCTGGTCAGTAAGTAGTAAGTATGAATCATTTACACACTAAAACATGGAAATACAAAGCCATGGTTTAAAAATACCCGAATTTCCCTTTATAATACACTACAGCATGGACTCCAGCCTTTTTCCCAAAGGAGAAATAGATGGAGGGGGTGTTGTAATAGTAATCAGCTTTGGTGGATGTGGCTGTGGAGCAGCTGAGGCCTCAAACATCAGCCACCAATTGATTGGCACCTTTCATCACCTTGTGTCACTTCCTTGGAGTTAAGAGAGAGCAAGAGGGAGTATTTCTTTATAATGCTCACAGTGAATTAAAAAGGATTCAACCAATGATTGAAACATTATATTTTTTAGATTTTTAAAACATCTCATGACGAGAGTTTGGAGAGACTGAGTTTGAAATAGTTAATTCTGTGTCATTCATTCTCATATCTTTGGCAGTCAATCCTTTCTAAAATCCTCTTGATGACAGAATTTGACTGATTAAACTTGTCCTGTCTGCTTTGAAGACTTCGGCACTTCCCTCTCTATTGATCGTGTGGCTGTGAATCTGCGACTTCCTGAGTCTGCCCTTGCTGTTTGCTGGTTCAGATGTTGAATCAATGTGTTTGTGTCTGCCTAGGGAGGAGGCTCTGGCTCAGGCCGGAGCTGATCTGCAGAAGGTAATGGGATTGTAAGTGTCTGGCAGAGAGGAGGAGCGGTAATGAAATAAGGGGGCAGGGTTGTCAGAGTGAGAGATTTTAACTGACAACCACCCGCATCGGAGGACACACGCCATCCAGCGTGGCGTTTGTGTATGTTTTTTCACACGTGTGGGAATGTGTGCATATGTTTATGCCTGTGTGGACCTGTGCTTTCACAGACTCGCTGCTCCTGCTGATAGTCAGACTGGATCACACAAGTTAGTGTTTGCTAACTGTCATTAGCTCTGCGTGTTTGTTGCTCCGCCGCAGCGACAGACTGAAACCTCAGGATGACACTATAACTGCAGCATGTTACAGCAGGGAAGGCGTGACCAGCTCCTGCATTTCCGACTCTGCTGATAGTTCTTATCTCAGACAGCAGAGAAATAGGGTAATGCTCTCCCTGCAGCTGTCAAAACAGTCATTTTCTGTCTGTTTACTTGATGCATGCTCCCCAGAGATAGAGCTCAGCTAAGCTGTAAGAAAGAGGTTATGGATTGTCATAGAACAATTTGTACTGGACTCTTGTATTAGACGGTTAACATTTGGGTTATCCAAACTGAACCAAAAAAAGCATTTCATCTTGTTGTTGTTATATCATTTTCCTGGCAAATCCTTGCAAATACTCCCCTTGCCATTCAGTGAATCATCCTCCTTCTGTCCATCTTCTGGAATCATCATATCAGTGCATAAGCCCTATATGTATCCCATTGTGATTTGATTTGGAGAGCAAAAATGGCAGATTAGTCTTAAATCCGCCCAAGTAGATTATCCACTCATCTCTAAAGCTCATGCATTGAGGGTTCCTCGTAATTGCCGCTTGTGGTTGAGGGGGCAGGAGTGCCCAGCTTACCCACGGTCGGAAGAACAGGGCCGATCTGCTTCCACAATGCCATCCTGCTTATTAAAAGTGCGGTTGACCCCAGCTTTTCCCCCGTGTGCCTCTTCCCATTGTGTTGTGTCTGATTGATGTTGACTGGGGTCACCTAAGCTCATGCAGGGGATCACGGCACAGTGTGCAGGGGGCTAAATGTTTACATGCATTCATTTGATTTTACCCAGGGGTCTGCTGGCCCTGGCCAGGGTCGGTCTGTGGACGTGCAGACCAGGCCATATGTCATGCTTTTTTCCACCACTGGATTGAAGGTCAGGCCCACCAGGTTACGGAGGCTAGTTAGGGAGAATAAGTACTCTCACCTTGTGTTTTTGTCTCCGAGCTTTCACTTCTGGCACAAGGCATGGCTCTTGACACGAGGAACATGTATGGCACTAATGTTGCTCCTCTGTTGACGTCAACCTGACAGACCTGACACTGTATTATGTACGGTGTCTCATTCATGCACTTTTCTAGAGCTTAAATGTGACGGTGAAGAAAGGAGATGAACGTGTGCTAAATAGTTGAGCTTGAAAAAAGAGAACACAAAGAGCTCCAGGGACAAACATTTAGACTATTGAACAACATGACTGACACACACAGACCTGTTTTCAGCAGTAAGGGCAAAGGTGAAAAGACAGTGAATGGTTGAACTGAAAATCCCTGTAACTTACAAACATATTCAACACATTAATAAGTAAACTGGAGAAAGTTTTTTAAGAGAGCATGTCATCTCTCAATAATAGTCGGATTATGACCAAGCAGATATTGTGGTTGTCATTATTTACATGTGAGGTTTAAAGGCACACTGTTTGGAGAATTTCTTCTGGAAGATTATCATAGTGTTACCTCTGGTTGTTTACATAGAAAGTGCATGAAAGATCCATCCAAGATTTCTTTCTCACCTCTGCACAACCCTCTTTAAGCTCATGTCAGAAAGATGGGTGTTTTTGTTGTTGTTGTTATTTTATTGTTTTATTTATTTATTTTTTAAAGAAAGATCAGATGGAGAAGAACACAAGAAAATGAATGCAATGTATGTTCTGTCAAAGTGGAAACAATGCTTGTGTACTTCTTAAGCTGCCATGAATTAAGTTGTCTTGTACATATAAATCTTAGCCTGCGGATTCCTTTCTTCTTCAGTAAGACTTTCCAAATTTGTGACTAATTCTTCAATATAAAAAAGTTTCCCAAAAGCTGACTGAAATTGAAATTTCAGCTAGTAAAAGAGTCCTTCTCTGATTTAGCCTTCAATCCTGTAGCAATGTCGGACTCACAATGGATAGTGGACAATGGTATTTGTGATATTGTCTAGTACATTTATACATTCTTCTTCTTTGACAGAACCTGACACCTGCATTATACACAATACAACTCAACCACTAACAGTTTGGCTGGAGACTATATTATTAGGCTGTATTGCAATAAACAATATATATCTCTGATATGTTTGAAACTCATCAAAAGCACTTCACAAATGTTAGGAGTGGGCAACAAAATCAAGAAACCTTATGAATAACCTTGCAAAAAATGTTACTTTCTAATGAGACTTTTGATTAGTTATCATCAGTAATATGGATATAAAGGCTTACTGGGTGAAGCTAAGTATTAGATCAAGTATAACAGTCTGTTAAGTTCAGCATATTACATCACTTTAATGTAATGCAGCTTTTAATGGTCCAATTATTATTTTTTAATTTTAAATATTGTTTTGACCATTTATCGGCTTTATTGATAGAACAGCTGGAGATATGATAGGAAACAGGATGAGAGAGAGGGGGAGTGACAAGCGGCAAAGGGTGCCCAGGCCGGGACACGAACCTGGGGGCGCCACAGCGAGGACAAAGCCTCTGCACATGGGACGCCCGCTCTACCAACTGAGCTAAACGGCGCCCCAGTGGTCCAATTTTTAAGAAAGTTGAGTCTCATTCCCGTCAAATACTTACGCTTTGGGTTGGTTGTTCGGGCTGGCCACTAACCCAGAGTGTCAGTAGTTGACAGGAATGAGACTCAAACATCAACTATCTCACAAGTTGGACCTTTAAAATCAGGAAAAGATAAAACATCTGCCATATCATGATATCATATCAATAATGATTATGTTATAATGTGGTTATATGGCCAAGCCTGAGGTCTTGTAAGGTATCGATGGTTGTATCGTTAGGACAAAAATTAACATCTAAAGCTATAAAACGCATCATACCACTCTTTCACAGTAGAGTAGAAGAACTCTTCAACACCTTATAAAGCATCTGTGTCAGATGGCAGTGTGTCAAATATATTGCCTAAACCTTAAAGTTGCAGTGTTTGGGTTAGGGTTAGGCATTCAGACAGCACTGCAGAGAGTTCCCGGGTGTTACAGGAGCAGCTCAGCGCTGTTGTAATTCACCAAATGATTTATCAGCCAGCCATTGATCCACCTGGTAAACATTCATTGCTTTCAAACAGATTTTCCACTCTGTTTAAACATCTCTCTTTCTCTCTCTCTCTGTCACTCTCTCATGCTTATGCATTGGAATGCAAGTGTGTGTGTGGTGTGTGTTTTTTAAATGAATGTTAACAGGCGGGCGGGGGTGGGGTAACTGATTGGAGTCGAGTGAGCGAGTGTTGGCCGAATGTGGTCAGGACTATGAGAAGAATGGGACAGAAAACAGACAGTGTGGTAGTATGGCATAGAAACGAAGGGTTGTCTGCTTTTTCTCTCACCCATTAACCCGACCAGGGCCATTGTTGCGCTCACTTCCCACTGGCACACTGTTGCTGTGACTGACAGCCCAACAAGCCGCCTCTGTAGGTCTGCCACATGGTGAGCTGCTGAATGGGGAATTCAAAACGTCACTGCTTTGTGAAAACAGCTTACCTCAACTCTTTATGTTGCAAAAAGCTTTCACCTGCACTTCACTTAACACTTCAGTAATGGCTTTCGCTTCACAGCCCTGAGGCAAAAATAAAATGTGAGCGCTATTCAGATGATTACAAATGCAATTGATCTTCTTTCTATTGATTGACTAAGTTGGAGAATGTCAGATTTCATGGAGTGGTCTTACTACCAGTGATTTTCTTTTTTGTGCATTCATACAGCTGCTTTCTGTCTTGTGGTGTTTATATCTTTATACACTCACATGCGAATGTCTTGTTAAGTACAGCACCATGAAGGACAGGCCAGCTGGAACGAGGATAACTTCCAGCACACCTCTCGTCCCCACCTTGAGAGTCTCTGTATACACCCACTTCGCACAGCCATGATGGTGGCTGGGAACGCCAGGCGAGAGACGAGGCACGTTGAACGACTCTCACAGGCGGAGGCCGTCTCATGAAATTCCAGAGCTGGAGCAGGAGGCAGAGAGGAGGCTTCTGGGGAAACAATGGCCAGGGACATCTGTCATGCGTGGCTGCACTACCCTTCGCTTACAATGGGTCCGGGGGACCAGCCAGTGGTGGCTTTCTTTTCTCTCCCCTCCTTTCCGGGGACACTTCTGTCCCTTACAATGGGCCTTTTGTCCCCTCCCTGCTTTTTGCCAACGTTTAACCCTTCGAGTCTGCTCCTTTTTTTTGCCTCCTTTTTCTGTCTCCACAAGAAAACAAAACATGGTCGAAACCACGACTTTTCATTCACCTCCCTCTGCTTCTGTTTTTCATTATGACTTTTGGCTCTGTCTCTAGCTGTGCACTGTGCTCTTTGCATGAATGTGTTGAGATGTTCTTTATGGGACAGACAGAGGATGGAAATGATTCCTGCGCTCCTCATCCTGGTCTGCATATGAGAATAATAGAAAAGCGCCACAGTCCAGCGCTCTCTCGCTACGTCCACAGATCTGATTACGCCACACGAGTCAAAAACATCTTGGCAGTAGCCTCTGGCCCCTGAGACATCATCCCGGTTCAATATATTCCTCAACCTCAATGGTGTCCTCTTCCCACGAGAACCATTGTCTTGCAGTCAGGTAGCCATGTTTCCAGGAAGCTACGTAACTAAGAGGTTGTCATCACACACTTACTGCCCGTTGATGCGACACAAATCACTTCCCCTGCGTGTTACCTGGCAGTGTGCTGAGCAGTCTGCACACATGAATGACAGAAGTTTAGGTACTGTGACTTCCACTCAGTACCATTGATTATCAAACGCGTGATGATGTTAGGGCCCCAGCTCTGTGCTGGCTGGGATGTAATTATACTTGGGTCCTTGTAGCTGTCTTTTTCTCAGTGTTTTCAACACTCATCAGCCAGATGTAAATTGCAAATTGATTTTTCCCCCAGCCTCTCATTCTTAAGGACTTAAGGGGTTCAAGCTGGTCTACAATTGATTGGTCAGATTGCAATTTATTATTGCTGTCAGCAACAAGATTTTTCAAGGGGAAACTTGGCAGTCCGCTGGGTAAAGTGAACTCATCACCTCTGCTGTGCCAACTTGACACAGCTTAAACCAGCTGTGTCTGAAGACTAATATCTAAACCAAGATATACAAAATCCTTGTAGCCTAAATTGGGCTAACTAATCATGTGTGTTTTCCTGCTTTGGGTACAAGCCTTGAAAAGTTTTCCAGTTAGGAGTTCACGATTTGGGTGAAGAGATTCCACAGCATCAATCACAGATTTAATTTACAGCCCCCAGGCGCTTGTGATACCACTCCCATGCGTCACCCGGCTCTGCACCATAATGAACTGACTGGCAAGCTAGTCTGCTATGTCCTGTCCTGGCAGCTAATTGCTGCCAGCTGCCGGGGGTCGGGGAACAAAGGGCTGTTTGAAAAAAGGTGATCTGCTGATTGGAGAAGCTGTCCACCCTCCCTTAATGGGATGTGCTTCACATGAAATGTGGCATCTGTGTACAGTGCTGCCTCATTCTCTCGCACATGGCCCCGGGGGGCCCAGCACACTGTAACACCAGCCCATCTGTGTTTTGTGAGTGGAGAGTCAAATGGACTCAGAGAGCGAAGAACAGGACAGAGTGTGCATGAATGGGGTGAAGGTGGTGCAGACCATTTCATGAGGTCGCAGAGCTGAGAGGTTTGGTTTACAATTTTATTAGCTTCATGATTCCTGCCTTGACATTTTTGCAGTTATTTTATTACATAGGTGGATTATATTAATACAGCAACACCAGATGAAAGCAGCTACATATATGTGAGGCTGTCTTATCTGGGCTGTCAATCTTTACACTGGTGCACATACCTTTTTAACTAGTTCGAAAGAAGGTGGAGGGGGTTTAGGAAGCAAATGTTTCATGTGAGTGGCTGAGTCAGAGCATGTGTTGATATGGAAGCACGCCTTGTTGAAGACAACATTCTTGTCTTTTCCCTGTCAGCATAAATATTTAAGTAAACCTGTCAGTGGTGCTCCCTCCCTCACTCCCCACTGCTCTCTCGGAGGAGGGAGAAAACCAAAGAAAAAAAGGGGGGAAACGGACGCACAAAGTGAAAGATAAAGGCCCCTGACTGATGTCTGTCTGTCAGCAGGGCCCCAGTCTGTGGCTATAACTAGGACCACTCACATGCAGACAGGCCCTGCGTGTGTGTCTAACACCTCTCAGAGCTGTCTGTCTGTTCGAACGGCCCTCCAGGCGTCCTGTTATGACAGCTCTCTCCACGCCTTGAGAGACCTCATCTGGGGCGTGTTCTGACAGGGCGGCCACTCGGAATAGCTCTGATGAGAGGCAAGCGCAGACCTCTATCATTCGGCTGCTGCTCCCTGTCACTCTTGCTTTCTGTCTTTGTTTCTGTGTGTACATGCTTTGCTGCTGTTGGTTTGTCTTTGTATAAATGTGAGACGATCTGGAAAATTGCTTTGGTATCACTATAACATTAAAAGTTTTTTTTTTACCTTATAGCAATAATGTTTACATGCACTGACTGCAGATTTCATAATGTGGTTATTAGAGTATAAATAATATAAAACAACTGAGACAAATCATAGTGGATGCATGTGGACGTATGTCTTGTGATTGTATCAGGATGTGAAATAATACCATTATACGAGGAATTATGACTGTGACCTTTACTGCATTTCTGCAGTGCCAAGTCAAATTAAAAAATGCTACATAAAAACATATTTTTTTAAATATGTGTACTCAGGAATCTCAGAGAACACAGTGGATTATCCAGTTGAACTAAAGTATCACTAAACACTATTTTTACACACACATTCCTTGTGGTTTGTAATGTGATTTAAATCACTAAAACAGCTTTCAGTGACGTGTCTCTATATTCTCATTGCTACGCTGCTCAATTCAGAGGAGGAATTAGTAAGTTTGTACAATAGATGCCAACAGTTAACCGGTAGTGCGCTCTTCACTCAGAGCTTCTCCATCTGGCTAGCCTGGTCTGAGCTGGTCTGGCACACATCAGAAAAAACTCCCGGAGAGGTTCATCGAGTCAGTAGAATGCTGGACTAAAAGGCCTCAGTCCTAACCCTTTCTTAAAAAATGTTTGAACTAAGCCTGACATCCCTCATTTTTACAAAAAAGATGGTTTTATTTGATGACTGTTAGAGTATTAAAGATATATAATAAGAGTCAGAACATTTTTTAAACTAATGTGTGGCTGTCCTATAACGATTAACCAAGATGCTGTTTTCCAGTAGAGTTGTTAATCAGCCATTTCATAATCCATATAATTTATCCTGCAACCACGAGACTGCTCAGCTCTGAAAATAATACAGAGAAGGTGATGAACTACACATAAAGTCATACATCTGCAGGACTAGTTCTGTTTGACATTGCGAGGGTTAGATAAGGAGATCATAGCTGTAAAAATGTCCTTGACAGAGCTCTGGCTGGACCATAGTAAACAGATCAACCAGCACCATCTGTGACAACCCCAGAAGCAATTATTCCCTATCACATCCTCGCTGACCATCTATATTGAAACCTGCTCACAACACCTGAGATTAACCCACACTTGCAGCTCTCCTTCCATAATCTTGCCTGTCCACCAGCCCTCAATGTGGCTGAGCCAATGGAGTCGGGGCTGGTTCAGGGTCAGCCCGCACCTTGTTCTATGTATTCAACCAGGCTGCTGCTGCCACAGGCCTGGTCTGCAATCATTGCTATGGCTGTCATAAAATGTCCTATAGCTGAAAATGACTATAAGCCATGCTATTACAGGAAGAGGTAAAGGGAGGAAGGGGGGTTTGGCTGTAAAAGTAGCATCATGGACTTGTCCCTCAAACGGCACGTGAAGGTCAGTGGCCGGCCATGGTGATCCAGCTGTGCTCCAAACCTCCAAACACAATCCACTGACTGCTTTGTTTTACCCATTATGTTTGATTAATCCTCATGTTATCATGCTTTGTAATTGTATGAGGCAAATACACTTCTTTCATCTTAATTCTCTACTGCTCTCCATCTACTTTGAGGGAGTTTTCTCAGCTATTTAAATGTATTTTACACATCATGGTGGTTGGACTGTAATTTTCCTCAACCCAGGCACCAGTTGTATTGTATCATATTGTATTGTATCGCATCGTATCACGTGATATCGTATGATGTTGTGTCCAGTTATTCAGTAAAAGTGCTTTTATGTAGTACTGCTATATGGTCAAAGGCCAGAGGACATCTAGCACATCTTTAAACCTAGTACCAATCCTCTTTGGAGCAGGTTTCCTGGTTTTTTCTTTGGTCCTTTGAGGTCCTGATGACCAAATTATATTAGTCTTACTGAATTGCCATTTGTCAAGCCCCTTTGAAGTTGACCGAGTAGGTTTGGGAAGATGTTACCCAGATGCATCCCATTGAAGGTGTTTAAGGCAAGATTGTCTGGAAGGAGGCCCAGAACATACTGGAGGAACTACATCGTCCAGTTATACCTCAAGAGAAACAGATAAGCTGCTCTTCACCCCAAGATGTCTCATGGATAATCATCTAGAATTTCCCAAAGCATTCACTCAGAAAACCAATTGTAAATCTGTCCATTATTAGATGGTAAGATAAAACTAGTAGAACTGTGGTATTTGAGGTCAAGGATTGAGAGCCACTGGTCTAGAAAATAATTGGATGCGTCAGTGGGCAAAGGTAAAGAGCGATACATTTTATATGTTTTGCTTTAGCAGTAGAAATACATCAATCTGTCATTCATTTATCTTTGGAACTGCTCATGTTTTCACTTGTAACAGCTAGAGAGATTTTCATTCCTTTCCAAGGACAGCAAAAATACCTACTGTTAGATGGAAAGATCAGCGTGTGCATGGTCGCTGTCTGTGGGCTGTGACCTTCAAAGTGCATAGGGCCACAAAGACGGCACGCAGACTTGTGATGATGTCAAAGTGAAAGGAAGTGAAATGGTATTGACAAAGAGCAGAGCAGCTGTGGCTCAGTGAAAATTATCGGTGAATAGAGAGCTGGGATTGAGTCCGAGCTCATGCACATGGCTTTATTGTGTGAAATGTTTTTCGCTCTTTGCTGGACAATGCCCAGGGCTGCCGTCTCCTTGTGAGCTGTCCTTGTGTTCCTAGCTGCAGCCTGTGAAGGGTACATCCATGCCCGCTGAACGGTACGATTTTTATGGAAAGGGAGTCAACATACGTTCCCTCCACAAAAAGAACATGCTTTTCTACACTGTGTCATTGTGACAATCAAGCCCACACAACATCTTGAAGCTCAGCTTGAATGACTTGAATATGGGGGAAGCTCCATGTCTCTCAGTGCATGTTCTCCTCTTTGCGGGGGCCATTAAGCTATCAAAGATGTGGCCTGTGAAGAAATGAAACATTGTCCAGAGCAGGAGAATTCCTCTGAGCTGGGGGAGGATAGGGAGAGAGAGTGGTGTGTGTACGGGGTGTGGATTAGAGGCGGTTTGGTGGTGGAGGAGAGGGGAGACGATGATGATGGACAGACACGTGGGAGCCCCCCCAGTATCAAAGCAGCAGGAATGTAGAGCGGGCTGGTAGGACCTGGAGCGCTCTCCTAACCCTCTGATCTGATGTGATGTGTGAAGTGGAGGGGTGAGTCAGAGTTTAGCCCTGCACACAGCAGCCGAGATACAGACCAGGGCCACATATAGCTGGTTAACAGCCTTGAACCAGCATTACATGAGAAGACAAAGATGGAGCCGGGTCCAATAACAAGGGTTTTTGCCACTGGCCCGGCTGGGAATGTGAGTCGAGAAGATACCGGCTCAGACAAAATTTCTACGGGCCCTGATTCAATTTTACACAGTGCTCTGTGATAGAATGTAACAAAGAACATTTACTCAAATACTGTACATAACTACAAATTGAAGTACTAGTTTTTTCCTTGAGTGTTTACGTTTTGTGCAACATTATACTTTACTACATCTTAGAAGCAAATCTTGTAGTGATACTTAAAAGGGAAAAATAATTGTCACAAAGCTGAGGGGCTGTATTTCTGAGCTCATGGACATGGGTCTTATAGATTATGATAAGTGCTGTAAATGAAACTACCCAAGCCAGAGAGCATTGACTTACGGTAGACATTAATAGAGCAGGGACTGACAAGGACCTGTCAATAGACAACTTTTTAGTCTAAACTTAAGTTAATACCGATTGCACAGTGTAATGAGAAAAATGACACCATCCGCATATATAAACATTGCTTTCACTATTCTATTCGGCCTGCCTCTGCTCTCGATTTTTCCCACAAAAAACAAAGGACGAGTTACTGCATAAAGGACACACATCTGCCATTGCGCAACCAAAAGAGGAAAAGCCATTGTTTTCTCTGGTCACTATCCCAAGGTAATGGGAATGAATGAGAAAACAAGACTCATTCACTCAGCGGAGAGAACCGGGCCTGTGTCAAAGCCTGTTCTGTCTAGGGCTGTCAAAATGACATGACGTTCGAATATTCCCTAAAAAAAAAAATACATAACTTCGAACCATCGAATATCTATATGTGCATTATGTCAATAACAGGAGGACAAACTAATACAATGAGACATAACTACTTGTACATTTCCGGGATACAGTACCTCAGTTCCAATTCTTGACAAAACTCCAAACCACTCTCTCTGCTGCCAAGTTGGGCTCTGAACTTTCTGCCATTTCGTTTTTCTCTCTGCCATCTGCATCTGCCACGGTTTTTGTCGCGTCTCACTTTTTAGCAGTGAGTGACGCTGTGCAAATGCGACTCCTGTGACCTGTCCCTGACCCGTCATGCAGTGAGCCCATTCGCAAAGCAGCCACTTGTGTGTATTTTTCCACAGTCAAATATTAATTTTCACAATCGAATCTCCGTTTTCTTTTTTTTTTTTTTATATTTGAATATTTATTCGAGTTTAGAATATTCGTTGATAGCCCTAGTTCTGTCGCTGATATCTGTTTCCCCTTACCACTGAGACTCATGTCGGTTCAAACCAGAATTCTTTCTACTAGATCAGTGTGTAGAAACCCTGCCAAGTTATGAATACAGCAGGCTGCTTTGCTCTGCCTTCATCGCACTGAGATTGGGATTTTTAGGTCAAAGTGGGATTCTTACTGTTGGTTTTTGCTTTGGATAATAGCAATGTTGCTAACGCTCTGTTGAACAGATGAGTCAGCAGTAATAACACAGGGAAACGCTCGGGGAGGGGGGGGATTTGAAAAGTTGTCCATTTCCACTTTAAGTGAAGAATCTTATTATTGTAATAGCTTACTTTGTCCCATAATTATCTGTCCTGACTTATCAGACTTTTGTTGGTTACGTTTGACAAACCCGACATGCATCAGTGTGAAGTGAGACACTTGTACGTTTCAACTTGCATGTTGTTTTAGGATCATTTCATCTTGGAGGTAAACAAGCCTCCCTGTGTTTGTGCTCTACTCCGATTCTCAGACACAGGCAGAACACAGCTGAGTCTGAAAGAGTAGAGACGATCGTGACATTGCTCATATTTTTTTTAAAACCTTTTCAAGCAGTGGCCTGATGAGGCAGCTGGCTCACTGTGTTTACTTACCCAATGTTACTTTTTAATGACCCTGGGCTATTGGGAAACCCTTAAAAAAAACCATAAAACCTGTGGTCTCCTGGAGAGCAATCATTAGTGTTTTTCTCTCTGGATGTGTTTAGTTATATGAGCATTTGTTATGTTTTGATGAATGTGCCCTTTGTTGTGTTTTTGCAAAAAAGCACAATACGCCTCAGAACATCAATAAATCTTTTAACCTTGTGATACCTCCTGCAAAATCCAAATCCCATATCTATTTAGCCAGGAAAAAACCCTGTTGGTCAATGATATTTTCTATTTAACCTGGTGTGATGATCCATGGGCACCACCTTCTGTGTCTCACTGGTGTTTTGTGGTTAATATGTATGGAGGAATCAGAGCTACGCTGCTTAATTGACCGGGGCAGCTCTCCATCGCATCATGTCATGACTGGAGACTCGGTGCCTCCACACCATTTTATTTCCCGTTAATAGACAAAGCTCAGCTCTTCCCCCAAGCTTTCAGTCACACTATGAGACATATACATGAAGTGTGTGTATCTCTTTGACCTGACTCATATCGCTGTGTGTACATGGACAAAGACAGACAAAGTGGGGGAGTACAGTGCTGTCTGTGGTTAGCCATTACAGAGATGCCTTGAGCTTTTACAGTATCAGTCCAATTATGGCTATACATCCGCATCTGCGTAAGTCCATTTGCTTTTACTTAATGTCCCAACTATTCCCTGATGCTTTCCTCTTTTACTCTGAATACAAATCTCTCCATCCATCTATTCTCTCTCGCCCCTCCGTCTCCAGGCTTAGTGGCTCCTTGCCCTTTCTGTTCACCTCCCCACCTGAACATTTAAGCTGTTTCTCACCATTGGCTGTAGGGTCATTAGGCCACTGAAATTTTTGGCTTGTGTCTTTTGCTTTTTTTCTTTCACCTTAGCCTGGAACAAAAGGGAGAAACATTCAATAGTTATTGATTTGGAGACATACAACTTTTACTGGAGATCCCATTTAATCACAAAAGCTGATTTATTGTAGGCCTTCTGACAAATCCCATTAAACTGCTGTCTAGCTAATCAAGTCCATTCTTTCTCCTCGAGGACTAATCTTTTACAGGGCCAGCAGAACAAATCCCAGCAGTAACAGGATTGGTGGGGAAATGGGAGGTTCAGGGCTGCCGCACCTTAACCGTAAATAAAAAAAAAAAATCCCACAAAATCACATATGAAGAATTTCTCCCTGAGTTTGGTTCTGATTTTTATCTACTGGTAAAACAAACAGATGGTCAATTTTAATTGAAGGTTCTCTTCAAGTGATTCTGTTCAGAAAGAACATTGTTTAAGCGGTGCAAAGTCCACTACCTATAAACTTTGTCATGTCTTAAAAATCTTAAAGATTTTTAAGTTGATAATTTTTCCTGTATTCCAGAGACAAATGTGATTAAATGCCAGTTGGAAGATAAACCTGATGTTTTACAATTTTGTGCGCTCTACAGCTGCAACAAACAATTACTACAATTACTTTCATTAACGTCTGACCTGCAGAATATTTTCACAATCATCGTTTAGTCTACAATAAAATTCAAACACTCTTTATTTTCTATCAAAAATGACAAAGAAGAGCTGCAAATCCTCACATTTAGGAAGCTTACATCAGCAAATATTTTACGTTTTTGTTTTTGCTTTTAATGTTCTATTATATCTCTAGTGTCCACATGGTTGATTTTTGCCATCTTTATATTAGATTTAAGGATAATCCCACTATGAATCACATTTTATATCTTTATTAACTGCATTTTGGAACATTCTGTATTTTCTCTACAGGTGTTGTTATATTCATGTATTTTTATATACGTATGTCTCATGTGCAGCTTTTCTTCAGATTTGAATGAGGTAATCCAAGACATAGCAGGCCCTGAAGCCTCCCATAATTAGATTGTTCTAGTAAACCTTTATGCTTTCCCCTTCTTCATGATGTCTGTGTACATCCCTCCTTTATGAGTCACTCACTCATTGGGCTACAGCCCATCCACTAAATGAAGTGGAAACCCAAAAGAAATCATGATGGAAACCTGGAGACACATGACTGAATTTTATGACGCGCTGATAAAATTTCACTAGCTCTTGTCTTATTGGATAAGTCCAGGAAAGATACAACTGAAGGTGTTATTGCTTTTATTTTTTCATTTCATTTTGAGACATCCAACCCCCAGTCTTAGTTTTTACATCAATCTTTAAACTTTACGTATTTAACCTTTGCATTTATTCAGCATGACTCAAAGTGCAGTATTTTTCTCTTTGTGTTGCAAACCATATTACTAGGTTTTCACTTTCCTGGTGAAGGAAAATGTCAGTTGTAACATTTCCATTAGAGCAAAATGATGTTATTGCAAATTATATGTGATAGAAGGCTATAATTGCTTGCTGTTGCAGTACCTTTAGGAATTCAATATTGTCAATAGAGTGCAATTTTGTGTCATTTCCTATTAGTTCGCTGGACATGTTCTTTTGATTGTCATCTGCAGTGAAACTCTAACTGGGCTGCAGGGTATCCAACTGCTATGTGTGCGCAGTTATGCTACTGTCTCTTCAGTATGATGAATATCTGTGCCGCCCCATCCTTGTGCATAGGAACAAAACAACAGAGACATTTACTCCAGTCTGCTTCTCTCGGCCATTCATTGATACATAGGATAGAAGGTGAGTGTGGCTCCTTTGCACAAATAATGCTATAGCTGCTCTCCTATTTGAGCCTATGGATATAGTAACTGTTACTAGGATCAGGTGTTTTTATACATGGGAGCTAATTGTCACAGAAGACCCTTGGCCCTAACAATAAGATACCCTGTGCAGATATACTCTTGGCCTGACACACCTAAGACACACACAGGACAGAGTGCTGCCTCTGCATACCGTTCCAAAAGTCCAGCTCAGCACCTCTGGACCTCAGTGGAGCGACCATTGATTTGATCTCCTCACTTATTCCTCCTCTGACATAGATACACTGTGTCAGAGCTCCTTGACAGCATGAATCTAAGTCTATCTAAACAGGGTTATTGTCAGCAGACATTTTAAGGTTTTTCCTTTGGTGTTTATGGAGATTTTCAGCTCTCAATTCAATAGGAGCACTGCTTCGCGTTAGATGGCGATTGCATTTCTCCCCTCTCATTTGCATACTAAGGGTGGGTTCCCACTGGAAAGATCAAGGCAATCTATGTGTGACCAATGCTGGGCCGCTGCCAGAAAGGCTCTGTCGATTTCATTAAAGGTGGGGCCAGATGTTTGTCATTACCTTTATTGATAACCACAGGGTCAATACTGTGATTTATTCTGCTGGGATAGGACTAAGCTTTAGTCACAAGTTTCACCGGGACCTGATCAATAGTACACAATGGACAAGTACAACATGACCACACATGAACTGAGAGCATCAGCAAAGCTGTAAATCTATCAAGTTCCTTGGTCAGGTGCACATGCTAACTGCAGAGGAACTATAACAACTGTTGGGCGTGTTTCATTTCTATTTCAAAGTCCACAGCCATGACTTGTAGCACAGTTACATTTCATTGTGGAATGATCGTACACAGTGTGCAAGGAGGACTGTTTACAAGTGCTCCGTCATTTGTTTTGACTTTATGCTCCTCCCAGTGTTTCATATCATCACTGGATGCTCTTTCAGTGCTGGCGCTGTTCCACAAAAAGTCCTTTAAAATAAAGTAAACACTCTGGAATTACATTCAGCCCTCTCACCACTACATCACTGTCCATCACGAGGTACTGTAGATTTGTGGCGCAACTTGTTGCTATTTGTTACAGAGAAGCTGCCCTAAAGGCTTGTGTGTCACTTCCAGCCTGACTGTCAGAAATTGATACAGCACTGAAACAACTTGACTGGCTGCATTCATGTTGTATTTGACAGGGAATAGTTCTGGATTTACACATACTACAAGTAGTATTGTCTCAGTTTAATACTGATGCCTCTATATGACCTATGTAAGCAAATTAACCATTACTGGGATTATTGGCTTTTTCTATAGAATTATTCTTAAAGCCTGCTACCAGGTCCAATTACTCATAAAATCCTAACATTTTGACTTTTTAGCTTTCTCACCTAAATTAATATTACAGGGCAACCAGTCTGTTAACTGCAGACATATGTAGGCTAACTTAGGTGTATGAATGCCAATAAAACATTTTTTGTCATATATTAATAATTATTATATAGCCACAAATAGATACATTCCCTCATCACCATGCATGCATGCATGTTGTGTCTTTCATACACTTGCTTCCATAACAAATGTAAGTGCAAACCAGATTTAGATAACAAAGACAGTGATGATCATATCGCTTTGTCTTCAGGGACCGCAAGAATCAACACAAAAATGAAATCTTGTTATTGCTCCTCAAAGGGTCCGCATCCACATAACTTTTTTTCTGATCCTGGCGTCCTTATTTCAATTTGTTCCCAATGAGGAGAGAGCGTCTATGGCATTGTGCAGACTCCAAGGAAAAAGGCGCTGCTCCCAGTCCATTTTTAGAGCGCTCTGCTTTTTTGGTGCAGCTGTCTGAGTGCTTCGAGTTGAAAATCTCCCACCTTTTAAGCAAAGAAAAGGCGTTGTGCTTGGCTGCCAGTAAAACATGCTCTGTTGACACTGGCTCCAAGTCTGGTTGACGTTTATAATTTGTGGAATGTCAGTTAGACATTTTTTATTTTATTTTCTATATTCCCACCTCCTTAATTATCAGAAGTAACATGTAACATGCACACTGAGTCAGTGTGTTTAAAAATAAGTAATAAATAGTTTAATAAATAAGTTCTGAAAAAGGGAAGTTAGCTGATAAATGTTTTTAGTTTAAACATGAAAGTTGACTTCTGCAGCATGTTAAGTGCAGTGGTGCAGTCAGTACAGCTGTTTTGTCCACAGCAGTGTGCTCAGAGCTGGACATTCCTCTGATGGCTGTGGTCTATAGGAGGAGGGCACTGACAGCACCTTCTGAATAGACGCTGAGTCGCCGGACTGGACCAAAATGTAATTACCTCTCCCTCACAATGTCACACTGCAGGCCTGAGTCTGACAGCAGCCTCAAAATGGAAGGCGCTGGGATTGAATTAACCTCCAGCTGGGAACGGTGTTGTTGTGTGTGTTGCTGTGTGGTGTGAACCACATCTGCGCCTTTTCCGTGCCTACAATTCACAGAATTTTCTCGAACATGCTGTCACTCTCTTAAGTAGCACAGAATCACTTTCTAAAATTGCTTGGGCAAGCAGCGCTGGTTTGTGGCATACCATGACTTTTGGCCCAACAGGCCAACCACAGGAATCGGTTCAGACCACTGACTAGTGTAATACACTCTCACACTGACTTACTTGGCTTTTTGGTTGTGAAATCTTATAGCAGTAACATTGAGGATATTTCCCTTTCCTGAGCTTCATTGACTTATTTCAAAGACAAGTCAATAGCTTCGATAGCTCCAGAGGTATTAGAGTCGGTCTCTGTGAGTGACAGTAATTTGCTGCTCTGAATATAAACCTTTGTCATAGTCTTTAACATCAAACAGATTATGTGCAGTCACTTATTGAGATTGATTCATATTTTCATGATGTGATTTATTTGCTGGGGAGTGTACTGTGTGCGCTGGCTGAAAGGGCTAATGTAATGTAATGGGGTCTTAAATGAGCCATTAATCTGGCAGGCCCAAGGGTAAAGGGACAACACAACAGGGATCCTGGGAGCATGATGTAACTAAGATGTGGGCATCATCACACATTATTTGTGATCCCATAGTTTTAAGATCATAACAGACATTTAAACTATGTTGAGAATTGAGGGGTTTTTTTTATACCAAATATTCCTTGAAAGCATTACATCTCTAAAAAGTCTTATAACACGTATGCATCACTTCTCGACAGAGATTTTTTTTCTCAAAATGTTCCATATAAAGCACTTTATTCATAACACAGTGCACAGGCATACTGACGCTTTAAGAGGGGGGTACCAGGTGCTCCAAGATCGGAAATTGAAAATGGAGATAACACTGTGGAGGTGGTGATACACAATTATCCATGGGAGGCTTTAGGTATTATAAATGACCCTGTGAGACCAGAGAGAGAGGTGGGAACCAGCAGGCTGTCGGGGGCTTCCTGGCTGTATAATTGAAAATCATTCAGACAGCTGTACAGTTTAACCTTGGAGGACCATGGTCTTAGTCACTAATTGATAGGTTGGCATGCACCGGCAATTGAAAAGTGAGGAGTATGTAGGTAGACTTCAAATCTGTGTGTATCTTTCAAAAAAGCCTGACAAAACACTGTAGGAGAGGCTTCAGTTTCTCCCTGATGTCGCTTTTTCCTTGAATCTTTTCTGTCATCTAACCACACAACACAATGCCGATGAATCATTGAATTATGATGTTTCGAGGGCTGATTTCTGAATTTGTCTGGAACGACAATGTTTGAAGCTCTGCAAACCACCCACCAGCATGATACCGTCTGATATAACACAATAATCCCAATTTTGTAGAAGCTTGTGATTGTGAGTGATATAAGCCAGAGAGTCTAGCGAACGATCTCCAGGAAGTAATAGATCTCTCTGTCCAGTCGGAGCAGAATCCTGTCTCCTTCCTCCATGCAGAGGGCCGGAGCAGTGGTCGTCTCTTCCCTCATGGAACCAGATGCATTATTGATGGATGGCTGATTGGGAACTCAATTACACAGAGATTACTGGGCTGGCAGACACTGGGACACCGCAACCCTGTCAGAACGATTGAATTAGAGCAAAGGAGAGAAGGAAAAGTGTCCTTCAGAGACGCCTTTCCTCTCTCTGCAGACCTCCTGGGGATACCAAACGGCCACAGCCTAGTTCAGTCTCTGACAGATGACCTTCCCAATAACTGTAGCTGTAGCTGGGAAGCCAGCTGGCTGGATAGTGGGACACAGACCGGAGGGGAGAGGCTTGTTACAGGCGAACCAGTGTCTGAACAGTGTGGTGTGGTTGTACATTTTGAGGTGGAGGTGGTTTGTGGTGGATTTCTATGTGCATGCACACTCACCTGTTTGTGTATTCCTCACTATAATTTGATGTTTCAAATGACAGCTGCTCTTTCCTTAGTACAGAAGTAGACGCAATGATGAGAGAGGCTCTGAATGTGAATGTATGTGCATAAATATTGGCATTTCACCAAATCTCATTCATATAACATGGCCCACCTGAATGAGAATTGTGCCTTGCAGGGTCGTATGCTATTACAGGTTTAATGTGAAATCTGGATCGAAGGAGATGAGAGAAGGGGGCCTCGGCATCTGAAATGGAAGCATTCATCTTCCTTTTCTGTTGGTCAGCAAATGCGCTCAAAGGAAAGGAAAAAAGCACAGCGAGAAAAGCTGATCTCGAAGAAGAGAAATCATTTTATACCAGACCACACGATGAAGCCTATTTCACCCTTTGGTCTGGTACAAGTGGCAATTCTGGGCTTCTGTTTATTGCAATCATCAGTGGAGATATGGAAGACTGATCTTATGCGCCTATGGCTTCGCATGTCTGCTCCCCGAACTCTTTCTCTGAGGAAAACTCTATTTATTTTTGACAGTCATTTACAGACTTTTCTTCCTGTATCATTTGTGAAGAAAGCACATGTGTGATCATGGACAAGGTTTTCCATTGCTTAAGTGTCTTCTTCCATTGTTGCCATGTCAGTGTGTCAGTGAAGAAAACGACTCTTGAAAGAGACCATTGTTCGGATTCGCGTTGTCAATGGAGACGGGGCCATAGGATTAGGTGGACAACAGGCAGCTTTCACCAGGCTCCTTGCTTTGTCCAGGTCTTCTCCAACAGGCTGGACATTTTAGAAAAGACACCCCGGTGAGCCGTGCCCCGCTCTGTTGCCCCTGTTTCACTTAACACTGGGCACGAGTTAGACCCTGGAGAAAAGGTTTAATAAGGAGTGGAGAATAGCCATTAGCTCCCTACCAACCTCTGTTGATGGAGGAGAAAATAGAGGGACCAATAGACCAACAAGAGCTATTGGAGTCTGTGGCAATCATGTAAGGGGAAACTAATTCCTTTTTGCTGAGGTGGAACCTGACTTGTCCATCAATTCTGAGCATTTTTTCAGTCATTACAAAATTCAAGCAACCAGAGTTGAAAGAAAATTTGAGTGGTTATACATTATGTGATTAAGTTAACCAGGGGCGTTGCTAGGAGTGCAAAAAGACAGTGTTGCCTCAGTTACCTAAAAAGTAATCTGATTGCTGATTACTCCTTTAAAAAGTAACTTAGTTACTTAACTGATTACTTGTTTTTAAAGGTAACTAAGTTAGATTACAAGTTACTTTATTAGTTACATTCAGCAGCTGCCGACAACACACCCGCCGCCTCAACATAAAAATGACAATCTGTTTTGCCAATACTCACTTTATTACATTTTTAACAGTAACACCGAGCTCGGCATTGATAGTAGTAGGGATCTTGTTTATTATGGCACCAAACGAGGGCAAGTCGACTGTGTTTAAAGGCAGCATTTCCTCTACAACATACTGCCCAACCAACTTCTTCAACTCTCCCCCTCTTACTTGTTTTGCACCGAAGTCCAGCTTTTGTTGTTTGGGTGGTGGGGGACCTCCTGCAGAAGTCGAGGCCGTGGCTTTGCTCACAGCCCTCTGCTTAACACCACCTGGTGGGACTTGCTCTGTAAACTTAACTGTGCTGCGACTCCAAATGTTTCTTCAAATTTTACGTCATGTTTTTGACGCTTTATAGTACTTTGTCGCCAGCACAGAGTGTACAACGAACCTTAATATTCTCATCTTTAGCTGACATGAACTCAAAATAATGACTATATTTCCAGCTAGAAAACACGCATCTCTCTCCTCCCTCCATTGTTGTTTGTGTTTGTGTCGCTGAGTGGTGTTACAAGTGAGTTGTCCTCATCCTGAAAACATAACTTGTTGCATACATGACATCACCCCATGAGACACAAGAATATTTATTTTTACTAAGGAAAATGACAAAAATAATAGTAATGCACAGTGACTTCAATAAGTAACTTTAAACTGATTACTGGTTTGGAAATATTAACGCGTTAGATTACTTGTTACTGAAAGTAAAGTGGTCAGATTAAAGTAACGCGTTACCTGTATCACTGCCCGCAGATTTCTCCTCTGGGAAATTTTTAAAATTGGGCTGTTAAAGGGATATTCCTGTGTAAATTAATCTATGGTCTAAATCACTGTGAAACTGTGTTAGACTCCCTCTCGAGAGATCAAGTTAGCAGACCGCTAATTTACAGAGTTTTATCAACCTCAGAAACGACCGCACGACAACAATACTATGCAGTAAATGGATCCAAATATAAACTGCCACCAAAAAGCCACAAATAATGCTCAGAACAGCACCAAACTTCAGAAACAGTACAAATAGGGTGTCAGCACATAGTCTGGGGCATCTAACCTCCGCTGGCTTAGTTGGATTTCGGTTGTTTCTGAGGCTGGTAAAACTCTGTAAATTAGCGGTCTGCTAATTTGATCTCTCGAGAGGGAGTCTAACACAGTTTCACGGTGATTTAGACCACGGATTATATTTACACCGGAATATCCCTTTAAAGATGCAAATTTCAACGTAGTTTTAGAAGGAAAGGAAGGCCAATTGTTGGAGTCCTCATCGTCATATCGTAATCACAAATAAACCTAATTTTCCCTCACTATAGCACTACTGAGTAATGTTTACATTAAAGATATTATAGCCTGTAATAAGACCTGTGCTGTGTGCATAGGCTATTAGAGCAGGTAGAACATTCCCTATTATAATTTCTTCACAGTAGGCTTTGTAGGGTATTAAGAGAAAAAAATCGTCCTTTAACAGAGACTACACACCCAGACTACACCCACAACCCCAATTAAATTTTTCACGAACCTGAGCTGAGCGAAGTATTATCAGGGGTTGGGGGGATGATGTCTCACTCACCACGTCTTCTTGCTCTGGCTGCGACTTTTTTTCCAGAGAACCTCTGTATATCCAGAATAACTAACTACTATAGACGCTGCAGTGGTACTAATCAGTAGGCTAATAGACGGGCTCTGGTTATATCAGTGATGCATAGAGGGGGAGAGAATAACACTGATGTTGAATTTGCAACAAATTATTCTGACTCTGCCCATATATGGGGATATGCCATAATGATAGCCAGGTCAGCTTCTGCGCAATTTGTGCTGGTGACAGTGTTGCATTTGTGGCTGCTGGCTGTTAGATATGCAACCACATAAAAACCTCTGGGGCTATTTTCATCATTAGGCAATTATATTCGATTTATTTTATTTTTTTAAGGCACAGAGATCCGGGGCTATTCCCAAAACATCTGGGGCTATAGCCCCGAATGCCCAGGTCTAACGACGCGCCTGACGTTAACCACAGTTCCTCACTTATCTAGAGCTGTGTATACGTGTGCGTGGCTTCTTGATATTATTCCTTTGCTTATATCTGCCAGGCTCTGCGTGGTCTGGGTTGAGCTCTTTCTTTATATTACACTGAAATATACGTACACATGCAATATGTACATGTGCACACGAATGGCTGCACACACACAAATAACTCATATTTCCTATATTTCCTCCCAGTGAAGTCATGGTGTTACTGGATGCACTTGCTCACCCTCTTCTATTTTGCATGTAGATGACAAACATTGATTTCTCTCAATGCCTGCCCTACATATATGAATTGTCTTTTCAAAATTAAATCAATTTCCAATCAATTTTCCAGAAATCTTTTCTGCCACAAACACATCTATCAATAGCCGCTGGGTCAAGAGGATGGTGATTGAGCCATAATTGAGTGAGATTTTGTTCACTCATACTTAGACCACTCCAGTGGCCAGATAGAGATTATTTGACCAGTATCCTACAAATTATTTAACAGAAATAAGCCCAAGGTTTATCTCAGTTAAGAGTGAGAGGTTTTTGTGATAACTAACACAGAATTGCACCAGGCCATGGAGACATTTGTAGGAAGAGCGAGGTGACAGAGTTTTCGGTTTTTAGTATTAGCTTTCTATTGTATGCCTGCTGTTTGCAACACTAGTGTGACTGTGAAAAGTCCAAGGATAAAGTTTCTTTCAACCAGCTGAATAGGCTGAAAGTGCACAGTGTGCTGTGTGAGTCATTGTTCAGCCTTGTGCCAAATGAGCGAATCCATTGGAAGATATTTGAAATAATGAATACATTCATGCAATTTGCAACTGACCTATTCACAGTGAATAAATGCATGCCATTATTTAAGGAAATCATCTTCATCAAGTAAGCATTTTTGCAAATTAATGTCAGTGACTGAGCATCAACTTACAACTTGCCTCTGTAAGCAAGGTTCTGTTTTGCATCAGTTATCATTTTTGATCAACCTGCCCTCATTTGTAGGACATGAGAAGTCACCCCTGCAGTAGTATTTGTCATTAGACGCATCAATGATATTTTTTCTTTTTTTATTTGATGAAAAGCATGCCTGGTTGGATTCAAGGGGAAAATGGAAGTTATTCATTACACAAGTGTGTTCAGTGGTTGGAGCTGGATTGAGGCAGGATTAATCACTTTAGTGTCTTACTGACAGTAACTAGTGTAAGTGGTCCTGCAGCTATGTAATTAGCTAACCGTCTTTAATTACACCTTATTGTTGACAGGCTGAAAGAATGCACACACACACACACACACACACACACACACAACAGACCCATTTAAAGGGCTAATATGCAAGAATATTAGTTGAAAAGAATTGTAAAAAATTTACAAAAATGATCAACAGAATTAGAATAAATACCATAGGTCCTGTGCTAGCGGTATAAACACCAACACTCGAGCCCTTAGTCTGAACTGGTACCTGCATGGCTCACTGAGCTAACTAGCTAAGAGCAGCTACAGTTAGCAGCAGTGAGTGGTTACTCTGGTGAAATGTGACCCCCTGTTTGTCTTGAGTATGAATTTGACAGGTGGCAAGTCTTACATAGTCCGCTGTCAGAAAAAAACATAAAATGTTATTTTTGCCGATCGAATCCAAGCTAAATTTGGAGGTGATTTGAAATGTGATTTGAAATGTGATTCCAATCAGATTTCTATCAGTTGACACAGCGCTGATGTGAAGATCTACACATCTGGACTTAATGTTCGGCTGCATCAGGTTTGAAACCCTCTCCTCTTTATCTCTCTTAGTTTGTTTACCTGATAGCTTCCCTACTTCCTCAGCACTGAAAACAAACCTTAGACAGTAAAACAACAACAAAAATCCCCTCGCAGGCCGTAATTTGAAACATCTAGAACCCATTTAAAATCTAAATTCAACTCTTCGACCTCCATATGTCCATGGACCTGTTTCCATTGCGCTCGGACTGCGTGCCTGCATGGCGTGGAAAGTTCAGGTTTCCCAGTTCCCAGTGTCACATGTCTCTCTCCAGATTAGCAACATGCATGGACGTGACAAGAGACCCTCTGACACTACAGGCACATGCCAGCAGTGTATGTGACAGAGGAAGTCAGTGAGTGAAAAAGGTGTATACAGAGATGGATAGCTGGATGGATCCAACAACATGTTTTTAAGAGATCGTTTGGATCACTGGTCATTATCTGCAGCACAAAGGCAAAATAAAAAGAGTTTCTCTGTGAATGCTAGTTTTCATTTGAGCCCCTGCAGAAACATTTTCCCAGCATGAAAGAGTGAACTCGATAGAATTTCGACCAAACCTCAGTCTTTTATCATCTAACTAATAAAGCCTTATGTTTTTCAAACGCTCGGCTGTGTCTGAAGTGTGAAGCTATTCATCGACCTGTGAAGTCCGTGAGTGTCTTATCACTTCAGAGCGGTAAATCTGATGTGTCTGTTAAGTTTTGTGAATGACCTCTGTGGTGTGTGTGTGTGTGTGTGTGTGTGTGTGCTGCGTCAGTATCTGTGAGCTCTGTCAGTGTGAGGAGCCATGCCACAGGGTTTAACCCCTCTGCATTGATCCCCAGGTTGCTCAGGGCGGCCGCCTAATTCTCCAATTTTCAGCTGTTAGAGATAGAATTGGAATAATAAACAGCTGAACCTCCCACTAATAATCCTGCTGACCCACTCCTCAGTGCCTCCCTTTCTTAGACACACACACACACACACACACACACACACACACACACACACACACACACTTGTCCCTTCCTCCACTGCTTGGCCTGCCTTTTTCAGGGCAACTGGGCCTGGGGTAGAGTTTCTTACTCTGCCCTAATCTGGCCAAAGCCCCGGCACTCGCTCCCCTGCTCTAATGAAATGATATCGGCCAACCTTGGGAGCCTGGAATTGATTATCACCACCAACACACACACACACATTTGTTTGTGGCTATGTAAAAGCACACTGGAAGAACACTGGTGTAGTGTGCTTCATTGAGCTCTGCGATGCTGTCACAGAACAGGTAATGGAGGAAATCGCATATAGTTTGTGTGTTTTGAAAAACAAAATATGCAAAATTTGTCTGGCATCCTTTTCTGGTTTCAGGCGTATGTGTTTGAATTTGGATGTTTAGTTTCCCTTTAAGTAGTGCTTTGGTCTGGCCAGTCTCATCCCAAAGGTCTGTTCCACTCAGTGCATACAGCTGCTCAGAGATCCCCAAATCTCCAAACTCAGTGGTTATCTATAATTTTAGTTACAGTGTCCGTGGACTTTTGAGTAACATAGGTGCAAGGTTGCCGGACAAATAATTGCCACTCTCCTTATTCATTATTAATCTTGTTCTGTCTGGACATCTGCTAACATAGCAGATTTGTCATGCTTACAAACATCAGTCTCAATCAGACTCAAAGCAGTAGTCAAAAGGCTGACTGTGTGATTAATATTTAGCTTCAGCATTTTAAACTTGACAAGAAATAACCTTTTTATTGGCCATACCAACCTGCTCTAAAATTACTTATAAATCAAACATTATTTTCATGTAAGATGCTATGACTGCAACAGCATCACTTGGTTATATCATTAACAAACATTCTTTTGGACATTTATTTCACATTTTTTAATCGGCTTAAAATATATGAAACACCACCCTCTTCCTATTTGTATGTATAATAGACTTCACTCAACCACACCATGCACCTGACAGCTGGGGTACTTCATAACTGTCCTCATACACGTAGAGCTGCAATGTTAGTCGATAAGTCAATCAAAAGAAAGTTAATTGTTGACTATTTCGTCTGTCAATTATCAGGGAAAATGTCAAACATTTGCTTCTTCCAGCTTCTTGGACATAAGAATTTTGTTCTTTTCTTTGTATTTGGATTTAACATTGTTGATTGACCGTAGACAAAAGTCTGAGACATTAGCTTGGGCTTTGGGAAATTGTGATTAGCATTTTTCACAATTTTTGAAATCTGTAGACGATACAATTAATCTAGTCAGCCCTACACATGAGTCTACACTTTCCTCTATCATCAGGATTTTGTGATACCAAGTAGGTTTGAAAAGGTATACATTTTCATGCTATGATTATTATTTTTAAAATATCACATTTTCTTAGTATCAACATATACGACATGACATAATTATTACTGTTATCAGTAACAATAACCTTTTATAGAATGAAAATAGAAGGGTTTTCTTTGGTTTAACAAATGCTTTAACTTTCAAATATGCCCCGACAGACATGAAACTTGATGATAACTTTAATAATTATTTTCTAAATATAATAGTAATACACATTTTTTACCATAGATCAACAAATGTGCATGGTTTATGTTCAGAAATGTCAGTTTTCATACGACCGTTTACCTTGAAAATGATATACCGTTGCAACCCTTGTTGCTGCCACAGTACCAGATGGTTTTCTTTTATTTATCATTAGCCTTGCTGCAGATAGACAAGTATTAGTGTAGAGAGGGGATGAAATGCAGCAAAGGGCCAGGGGTTGGAATCAAACCCATGGCCACTGCTAAGGACTCAGCCTTAGTACAACTTTGATCTACTCCCCCTCAGATGAGAAATTATGTCCATACAGCCATTAAGCATTATATTTTGCTTATCTAATCACCCTGTGGGGCTGTGCTGCATGCAGATTTTCATTTAACTCAATTAAACATAGCCTGATTCATCAGTTTGGCTCAATGAAACCAGCTGACCCTTTAACGTAGTTCATTGTTGGGCGAGCAACCTGCTGAACGGAGGTGTTGAGTTGACATGCCCTGGAGTACGAGGTCAAAGACTAGCGTGTTGACCTGCACCCTCTGTCCATTCAGGAGTCATTTTCAGCCTGCAATGGCTCTGTTGTCTGCCTCTCATATCTCTCCATTAACCTCCAACCACCAGGCACCTCCCAACCCTGACAGTAAACCATGTCCCCCGTATCCACTGGAATGAATGTCCTCTGAACGTTTGGAGGGCTTGAGCTGTCACAAGTGTGCAGAAATATCTTAATGCATCAGAGAAGGAGGCGGGATCATTATGACACTTGTCAAAGTCACTCATGTGACACAAGAACATTTCTGTGCAGGCATACCTGCTCTGTCTCACTAAAACTCTCTTTCCGTCATATTTTTCTCTGTTTTTGGCTCGTCTCATGTCCTGGGGCCCTGAAGTCTTTGTGCTTCAGTAGTGCTGGGCTCAGCAGGCTGCCTGTGTCCACACACTGCTGCCTCAGCACTAATAAGGCAATAGAGTGATAGAGAGAGCGCCAGAGTTGTCTGCTTTCAACATCCCTACTCAACCGTACCCTCACCTAAACCCCCACAGAGACACCATTAGCAAATCTATTGAGGATCCCATATTAGGGAAAACATTAAGCAGTCTAATTGTGGTTCTGAACTGGGACTCACTGGGTGTGTTAAGTTTTGTAACCACTCTAATGAGTTGCTGCGTTTCCTCCACTGGGTTTATTGCCCTACATTCCAATTTGAGCCATGTCACTGACCACTGGGGCATCTCTTTAAATAGCTCAGCCCACAAGTCTAACAAGAGAACTTTCAGAGGCCATGTATTAAAAGAACAATTACAGTTTATTACAACTTGTATTTTAATTTGGCTGTCATCAATTCCAGCGGTTATAACATTGTATTTAACAATGTAATCGCTGAGAGTCAGGAACACGCTGACATTGATACATGACAAATCCAAGATGGCAAGAAACACAAGTAGTCAGGTGATCAGATAGGTTGAAAACAAGCCAACATTGCACAGGAAACTGTACGTCAAAGTACAACTGTGAAGTTGGTCAGTAAAATCATGGATGTTTAGTAATGGACAGTTTGGATGATAATTTCCCAATTCAAGGCAAATTATTTTCCATATAAATTCATTTAAAAAAGTTTTCCCTACCTGATTTAATTTTTAATTGCGGTCACATTTCTTAAACTCACTAATTAACTTTGTGTATAAAGACACTAATATTACCGGTAGGAATGAAAGCTATGAAAATACCAAACTAGCATGGCTGCAGTGTAGGATGATTCATTTGACTTCAACAGGCCTTCAGCAAGTCTTATACTGTCACATGTTGATGTGGACGGGATGCTTCGGCCACTGAATATATGATCACAATGTCCCTCTCTATTTTCAGCTGGTCCGCTCATTTTGTGCCCGCTTCTATATGAATGTATGTGTGTGTGGGTGGTATCCTCTAGCCTGTGCGGCAGCACAACAGGGAAGCTCGACTAGAGTAGCGGCTCCGTGTAATAAGAGGAGATGACTGGGCCCTCGGTGTGGTGCTAAAAACAGCCTGACAGCTGTGTGTGAGGAGCGAGTAAATGAAACTGGAACAGCACCTGACCAGGGGATAGATGGAGCTCTGAAACATTTCTGGGTGACACGACTATTGCATCATTAACATAATCAAAGATATTTAACACCGTTTAGTATGATGTTAGTTGAGCTGTTGTTTTTGCTCTCTTTGAAATGTTTTACTGTAAATGCCACAATCGTCATCACCTAAAAATAAGTGTGTGTAAGGTATCACAACATGAACTAACCCTAACCCTATTAACTTCAACACTATTTTAGAGGTGGCTTGTTCATTGTCTGTTAAGGAGTTTGAATGATTTGTCTTCTTATTCAACTTACTTACTGTCATCTCTGACAGAACTTTGGAAAAATAAACTGATGTAAAGTGTCTGTAACGCCATACTCAAAGTAGTTTTACCTCCAAACTGTACTCAGCTGAAGAACTTTAGTACATTTATTTAATGTAAATTGTTCGCTTCTCTGAACAGAATTTCTCAGTCCCACTGTATGTTTAGCTCCACTGAAAGCTATTAGCTCTGTTAGCTCCCAAAGACATCATGAAACTCAGCTAAAAGCTAACTAGCTCTTCTCCTTACAATTTCAGTGAGGATTTGCAGTGTCCTCTTGGTTCAAGCAGCGCAACATGTTTGCAATCTTATAATTGTAACAATAGTAACACCATGAGAAAACGTGCTCCATTGTTGTGAGCGTTGGTTCAGTTTGCTAAGGTACAGTATACTCTGTTTGCCTCAAACACATTTCCTGTTGTCCCCGGCCATGGTACAATGGGACACCCTGCCCAGCAGCACCCTGCGGCAATTCAGCTGCACGTAGACAAACTTGTACGTTTATCTGATTGGCTCTTTTGATCAGCCTTTATAGAGACCACTGATCACAGTATTGAGAATGAATATTGGCCAGTAACGATCCGTGGCAAATTTAATTGGAGCACATTTATCAGATAAGGTCTCTTCTATGAAAGTCAATACCAACCACTGAAACTAATTAAATATTGTATATAATGTCCTTCCTGGTGAACTAGGAGCATCCTGGACTGAGATATGTCATCTGATGATCCTGGATTGGGGTTATGTGACTCTCATGTCAGCCCAGTGCATCAGTGATCTTTAAACTGATGACGTGCTCCTTTTGAGTCGATGACATTTTAAAGCAGCACCCTCTTTGGCGCTGATTACTCGTTCACAGTGCAGTGGTTGTTTATGGGCAGCCACTTGTCATGATTGTTTTTCAGGCCGCTGTTGATAGCCATCTACCTGTTGTTGAGGAAAATGGAGACTGAGACTGGAGAGGATGTGGAAATACATCTGGAGGTGTAAGCTACCATCTGATGATGAAGCCCTCCTGATGTCACTGCTACCCACTTGGAGGAAGGTGCTTTGACCCCACCCCCTGAGATGGTGGACCGCAGGTGCATCTTGGCACAACTTGAGGTGTTTAAATTGTTAATTGAAACAAAGACTGACATTGCATGGTTTGAATAAATGAATCAATACATTTAGGCGTGCCAGTGCAACCACTGGAAAAGCTCTCAGCTAGCTGTTGATCTGTAAATATCTCCAAATTGTAGGCTGTCACCTAGCTTAACCTTATTGTCTTGTTTTCTATTTCTATATGTGTTACATACAGAAGATGTGTCATGTTGATGGGGCGTAGTTGGAATTTGTTGGATGGCATTGGTGAAGGAGCTAATAAATGAAAAAGTATGCAAGTTTTTCTGCCTGGTGATTTTCATGAGTGATTAGTAATGAGTAATTTATTAAATTTTTTCTAGAAACGTTGGTTTTTGTCAGTCAGAGAAGAATTAGTAGTTCCGCAGCTTTTCACCAAAATCTGTCCCCTGCTTCTTCAGTGCTTTCTTAATCCTCCGAGAGGAAACCAAACTTACCCTGATCATTTCCCTCCAACCAAAAACTCCCTCTTACTCCACTGTCTTCCTTGTCCGAGCTCCTGTATGATCGCCCTCTCTCTCCTTCAGAGCTCGATTGGTCAGTCCCCCACCCTCCCTTCTGCCCTCCCCTCATTCTCTCTCTTTCTGTCTTTCTCTCTCCCTCTCTCTCTCTCCATGTCTCTCTCTCCCTACTTAAATACTTTTAGCATAAAGAGAGAGAAGGAGGGGAGGGAGAGGGGGATGGGAAATTCATGGGGGAGGGGAGCTGAGTGCTCACTCTGTTGTCACTGGCCAGAGAGAGCAAGAGAGAGAGAGAGAGAGAGAGGTAGAGGGAGGGAGGGAGGGAGAGAGAGAGAGAGTGGACTGGTGTCCCATATGTGGAAAAAAAGCATAGCAGCGCACACACGAGTCTGGTCTGCTCCAGGGATTATCGTGGCGCTTTCAGATCTGACGGAGGACACGCAGGCATGAATAGGTAAGACTGCCTGTCTTCTGTGCATCGCTGTGTTGATCTGCTGTCAAAGCTCGCCGCTCTCCCTGCTGTTTGACTTGGCTGCGCTGCCTTGCTGGCTGAAGTTGGAGCTGAGTGTGTTGTAGCAGCTCTCCTCTCTAGCCACTAACCATGAGACATTTCCCTGAGCAAACCAACCCTCCTAACTCTGCCTTCACCTTTCAGCCTCTCTCTCTCTCCGAACTGCACAAGGACAGGGCTGTGTTTGTTTTAAGGGAAAGCTGTGGTTTTGCTGGAGCGTAGTTAGTTATTCTGGGTTGAGCGTTAAAAGTTGACTGTCAGTTTGAGCTGAGGGGGTCATAGTCGGAGGCAGTGCTGTATGTTAAGACTGTTGGTGTCCAGGGACAGCCGTGTGGTCATTGCATAATTTGGTCTCTATATTAACGGTATATGAGTGAATGTAAATTGGTTACTGATTGTTTGTTTTTATACACACTGACACAGATAGAATGACAACTGCAATAGAGTGCAAAAACATTAAATGTCATAATGATGTATTACTGCTCTAAAATAGTTATGTTGTTTTTTGTATTTCCACAATGTTTTGCCTGTAGTTTTTGCTTTATCAATAGATACAGTGCCTTAACATTTTGTTAGAGATGAATGTATATTTACAGACACATTTACATTTTTATTTGTAGAAAATGAAATGTTTAAAACGGTTTTACAATTTCAGTTACCTCTCTATTGTAACTACACTATATTTTCTGAAGAAGCTGAGTGCAATTGTGCTTCACTGTCCGCTGAATTGAGAAAATAACACAAATGGCTGTTGTGTAAAAAAAAAAACAGAAATTCCGACAGTCGTTATCTTATGGGTTTGCCCAGAGAAGTGCCTCATTTCAAAACAAAACAATAGAAAATGGAGGATTAAACTGTTTTTAATCTGTGCATGATTAAAAACGGGACATTTATGACCCAAACCAGTACACAGATAGACTTTATGTTATTTGGACTTACCTTTGAAAATAGAGAAACACAGCCAGCTGAATTGAATAAGTGTATTAAAAGATATGCTTTAAATGTTTAGCACATTTAAATCAAAGAGCGGCATGTTTATTCAGATAACTAGATAAGAAAAGTGAACTTTGTCATTGCAGAACACGTTTTTTCCTCCTGCATTTTGCTCCAGAAGTGTTTGGTCTCCTAAGAATGCGGTCTTTATTGCCCCAGTGCACGGAGCAATGGTATGCATGAGTCTTTTTGTGAGGCAGATTTAGAAAGCCCTCTTTAGAGGCCGAATGCTGCTTCACAATCAGCTTAATGCCTGCCTATAATGAATACCCTTGTGTGCGTCAATTTGGCAGACTCTCTCTCTCTCTCTCTTTCTCTCTCTCTCTCTCTCTCTCTCTCTCTCTCTCTCTCTCTCTCTCTCTCTCTCTCTCTGTGTGTGTGTGCAGACTGTGTTTTTGTTACACTGATAGGGTTCTCAGGTTGGTCTGTAATTCTATCATACTGTGAGTGGATTCTGGTCAGTGTGTTTGTGTGTGTGAGCTTGTGTGAAAGGGTAAGTTGACATGTGAGTGTTTGTCCAGACATTGTGCAGCAGCCTGTAACTGCCTCACCTCTCTTTTCTCTCTCCCTCTCTCTCAGGGCTGTTGTGTGGTCAGTGCGAGCTCCTGCTAGTGATGGACTACAGCCGGACGGACACTAACCTTAGCTGGCATTCACAAAACAGCATTCCTCCTTACTGAGACCAGCTCCACAGAATGCTGAGTCCTATTGTCCCCTATAGTGAGTACACAGCTACACACTTCTTTCTCTCTACTTGACTCATTTGGACTTTGCCTGAATCAATGAGCCCCCGCTGCAAAAATAAGCAGGGGTGGACACTGTTGTTCTGTAATTTGCAAACAGAAAATGTGCAAGCCTCTCTGTGCAGAAACCTGACTTTTTCCTTGACGTGCACTGTGGAAATGCTAAACCCTGGGCGCTGGCCTTGTCTGAATGTTTCATCATTGGGCCAAAGACACAGTTGGGGGAAGGAAGAGGGACAGAGGGAGGTTGGAGCGCTGATGGTTTAAGCAGCAGAAACCCCTTCGGTTCTGCCAGTGTCATTTTACCAAAACAGCTTTCCACCACACACGCTGCCTCCTGCTCTCCCTCCTTTTCCTCCCCCCTCCTCTCTCTGTCTTTTCTCCCTTCAATGCTGACCTAATAACTGACGTGTCCAGTTTTGCCCCCCCCCCCCCCCCCCCCCACGCACACACACGCACCCTCCCACCAGGTTTCATTTGAGTCCAGTGCTCCGGCTCTCCAAAAACAGCATTGTTTGCCGGCCAGCATGGGGCTGCCTCCGTGGCCTCGGCCTCAAGAGCCCCTTTTTTCCCAGCTCTTACCTCCCCTCAAAGGAGCATTATCAGCCTGACAGTTACAAGAAAAGAGGGAGAAATCAAACCGAATGGTTAATTTGAAAAGTATTACTACATAATAGATGGTAAAAAACTTTGGATTTGTTTTCCTAGCAGTCAAATATGGATTTCAGAGGCTATGTAAAGCAAGTGCGTGGGTGTGAGAATTCCAACTGGGCAAAACAGCCTGATTAAAGCATCATGAGCGGATGTTTGACTGTAACCATGACACTTTGTTTGCTTTTTGTACATTTCACCCTTGAAATAGCCAATGTTATTATTTGACCACTCATCAGATGAATGGAATTTAGAATAGTTGCCAGAAGAATAAGTACTTGACTTAGTGTGTTGTTAGGAAACTGTCCTCTCAATGTGGCTCTTGGTTGATTTAATGCTCCCAGAACATGTTTTTTTTCCTTTATAGCTAAAAATCCAATTAGCCTGAGTTAAACATGCATGTGTGCTTGTGCTGCATCCCATTAAGGTCTGTTTAAGTAGTCCTTCCATCCGCTCCCTGCACCCTGTTAGTCCACATTGACTGAAGACTGTCTCCATGCTGGTAATGTGGACAGCACGTCCAAGAATGTCACAAACGGCTGGTGGAATAGTTAGCATGCCATCAGAGCCGGCAGACTACGGCTTCTTCATGAGAATCTTCCAGTACACTGCGTGCTAGCTTTTGTGTGTGATTCTGCTTTTATGATCAGGATGCACAATGCTGGTTTTCATCCGCTCTTCCCAGTAGCTTGATGGTTTTTTTATGCACAGAGTGGCTCTGTTCTGCAGAGTTTCTGCAGGGTCACGCTTGTTTCAGAACAGCCTAACAGTGTGCACGTATGTAGACAGAGGGGACGTATGAGCGCACACAGCAGTGTTAGGTAGTCACGTTGTTTACTCTCAGACCAGTGACACACAAACACACCCCTGTGCTCGCTGGTGACACTGCAGCTCACTGTCTTGTAGTTAAAGACCGTAGTCATGATTCTACTGAGTAAAATGCAGGACTTTGCATATGTGCAGGACATGTGAAGACTCTCACCTCCATGTTGGAATCCCCTTTGTGGGAATGTGAAGCTTTCCTGCTTCCCAACGCTGGGTCCTGCTGCAGACATTTCTGCCCCTGCACAAAGATGAGGTCTACTATATAAATGCATACGTGGGCAGGACAGGTACACCATACCAAACCACTTAAATCTTTATTATCAGGGCTGCTCTCACAAACCAAGTCTTAATGATTTAGATTGAGCCAGCCAGTATGTGTGTGTCTGTCTCATTCTTTCTCCGGCGTGTCCGGCCTCGGTCCTCGTCTCCGGCCAGTCCAGAAGACTTCAAGCTGGGGCGAGCAGCCACGGCCGGACCTGACAAGAAACCTGAGAGAGATTCCAGGGGCCATGGATACTCCTGGAGGGATTTGGTGCAAAGAATCTGTAATCTGCACTTCAAACACACTCTTAAATCAGTCCCAGGCCGCCAACCCAGGAGTGCCCTAACTCTTGTTGCTGGGGGCCCCCGCTGGTGTAGCGATACCTTTTCTTTTAAAACAGCACACACACATACACACACACACACACACACACACAGAGCAACTACACACAGGACTCCAGATCTGGCAGTTTTTATAGCTCTCCTCTGACTGACCCCTCTCCCTCTCCTTTCTCTCCCAACCTCTGTTTTTATGTTTTGTGCGAGTGTCTTTGTGAATGACTCGGCTAAGTCATGGAGTAGTTTGTATGGAAAAAAGAAGGAGTAGATCTCATCCTGGCCCCTGAAGGAGCAGGTTGGAGGGCCACACTGACGTCTATCTATTGTGGGCAGAGTGTTATGAGTGGTGCAGTGGAGGGGCCTGTGAGGCCCTTTCGTAAACACACAGTCTGCTAAAGTGTGTGTGAATAAGAGCTGGGATCATTAGTGTAGGGTGTGAATGGGCTCTAATTAGCCCCCAGTGTGTGTGTGGTTGTGTGTGTGCGTGTGTGTGTGTGTGTGTGTGTGTGTGTGTGTGTGTGTGTGTGTGTGTGTGTGTGTGTGAATGTTTGCATGCATCTGCGTCCACAAGAAAAGAAGGTTAGGGACCCACGGCCCTGTGAGTCCACTGGCCCTGCGCTCTGTCTCTCTGAGGGTTCATCAGCTCATTAAGGAGACCGCAGCTCCCATTAAGGGCCCAATTAAGAAGCAAGGTGGTGAGGCTCATTTGGATGGCAACACTTCACTCGGATTCCTGAGGCAGCAGAATTCAGAGCTAGACAATGAGACACAGCAGCAGCACGGCTAATTAGTAAATGACCACCGCTTGAGAAATAACACACTTTAATCGCTATGCCATTAGGTGTTTGATGAGCACTGATCATAAAACGCATCGCCACAGAGAGAAGTGTGGCTGTTGAATATATGGAGCTTTCCCTAATTTGTGTGTGTGTGTGTGTGTGTGTGTGTGTGTGTGTGTGTACTAACAGAAAAACAAATCCCAGAGCTGTCCATGTGATGAGAGAATAAGCTGGGAGCACAGAGGGGCCAGGGGATTTGGACAGAGAGGAGGGAATGCAACATGCTCACTGGGAATGGGAGGGAGAATAAGGGAGGTGGAGAAGCGGTGAAACAGAGAAAAAAAGGAGATTGCAAGGAATAGACAGAGCTGAAGAGGGGGAGATAGAGCAGAGATTGGGTGAGTGAGACAGATGGAAGGGGTGATTGGTCATCACAGAGCCTTAGGACAGCTGTTCTTTGATATATTAGTGGACACAATGACCTAAAGCCAGCCTGCAGTCACAGAAAATAGGGACCCTGTTTTTTCCTGAAGGGGAGGGAGGGATGGAGGGAGGGAGGGGGCTCTGCCATTTGTGGACATACGTTAGCAGGCAACGGGGGATGGGGGAGTTGTTTCTAAAATTACGAGCATGAAGTGACGCATCCAGCAATTATTCCGCAGGCTTTTTAGTTTTGGAGAGTGCTGAGGAAAGGGCTGTAAAATGAGCACGCTCTCAGATGGGAGTTTGCTTTTTTGCTGCACTGTCATTAGCAATTCTAAACACGTTTGTCAATTAATCAATGTTTAACAAATGTCATCAAGTAGTTTGGCTACAGCCTCGTCCCGGTCCACTCTGCAAAACAGCAACTTTTAATGACAACCTGAATATCCTTTTACCGCTTATGAATTCTTAATTCACCACATAGAAGCTTTTGTTGTTTAACAATAATTGTCATTTATCCTAACTATATTTTATTACAGACAAGGGCGCTTTGATTTCATTACTCTTTTATCTGCATAAACACTCAGTACAAGGCCATCATATTGTCCTTCCCCTCTAATAAAACCATATTAGCTGCACATGCTGACAAAAACTATTCTGACAGCTGGCCTGAAACAGCCCCAAAGGGGAATGAAACAAAAAATAGTGTAAGTCAAACTGTCACTCTGATACATGAGTACAGAAAGCTCTGTCCACAGTAAGAGAGACACACACACAGAGGACATCCCTCAATGCCACTGCAGGAGACGGGCTCCTTCCTCTTGGGATCTGACTGGTGAGGCGTGTTTGAAAAGAGCTGCGTCTGCTCGTGCTCTGGGCAGCAGGTGTGAAAACTCCCCACCAGAACTCCCGCACTCTTCTGTTATTACATCTTTTTAGGGCCGTGAAAGAGGGAGCAGATGAGCCAGAGGGAGCAAGAGGCAGAGTGGGAGTGTGGGATTGTGTTTCCTTTGATTGATAGCAGCCCCGTGACTAACGCATAGATTTATAATAATTTTCCTTAGCAATGCCCAATTATGCATGTCTGATAAATTACGATCCCTGTTGTCTGGTGTGCACATTATCCCCGTCTTAAGGCGGTTTGGGAAGGGTCTCAAGGATTGACCTCGCACTTCCTTTAACAGCTTTTTGACAATACCCCACGCAATAACACAGGCCATTCAGCATCTGTGGGGTAATATTGTACGGGATAACTTGGTTATGGCTGCAACTGGTTTATTTTAATGATTAATTGATTGATTAATGAATTAGTTTATGAAAATGTCAAAAACTTAGTAAGAATGATGATCACAACAAAAGTGTTTAGTTTGTGCTGAGCCCAAAGGGCTTCTTTTATCCAACCAGTAGTTCAAAACCCTAATAATTTTCAGGGCTGCTACTAATGCTAATTGTTTTAATTTGTTTTTGTGGCGAAAAATGGTGATCATTGTCTCTCAAAGCCCAAGATGACATCATCAAATGTCTTGTAAGGCCCACAGCACAAAGATATTCATTTTACTTTCATAGAGGAGTAAAGAAACCAACAGATAATGTTGTGCCATTTAAATAAAAAAAATCACTCAAATCAACTGATTAATTTTCAAAATAGTTGGCATGTGATTTTATAGCTTACAGAAAATCAATTTATTGATTAATTATTGCAGGTCTGTTGTTCATTTCATAACGAGGATTTATTCCTTCATTTTCATCATCAATGACAAAGAACAGCAGCAGATCCATAGATGTAAGAAGCTTAAAGGGATATTCCGGTGTAAGTTTAATCAATGGTCTAAATCACTGTGAAACTGTGTTAGACTCCCTCTCGAGAGATCAAGTTAGCAGACCGCTAATTCACGGAGTTTTATCAACCTCAGAAACGATCATACATCATACATTCTCATCGATGAGCCGCGGAACTCTACTGCGCTCGGTAATCGAGTCCTCGGGACTTCCTGTCAACAGGAAGCTGCTGCAGAAGAGAGGTAAATTTTGTCAGCTTTTCAGTAGAAATCCAGCTAAGCTAATGGAGTTTTAATGCCCCGGACTATGTGCTGAGACACTATTTGTATTGTTGCTGAAGTTTGGTGCTGGAGCACTGGAGCCCTCTACCTCCGGGCTTCCTGCCAAGATAACGTTTCACTATTTGTACTGTTGCTGAAGTTTGGTGCTGTTCTGAGCATTATTTGTGGCTTTTTGGTGGCGATTTATACTTGGATCCATTTACTGCAGTGTATTTTTGTCGTGCGGTTGTTTCTGAGGTTGATAAAACTCCGTAAATTAGCGGTCTGCTAACTTGATCTCTCGAGAGGGAGTCTAACACAGTTTCACTTAAAAAAGAAAGACTATGATACATTTTTTAAAAATCTTATCAATGAATTGGGTGATTGTTGCAGCTCTAAACTTGATATAAGCATAATGATATTGTGCAACATACATAATCAACAATATATGTGACGAATTCATCAAAATGTTTCATGACTTTGATGCACACAGTGCAGGAGCTGATAAAATGTGTATTTCATTCCAAAGTGAGAGAACATCCCGAGACAATTTTCCTCTGTCTCCACCTGCCACGCTGTGAAATGTGGCCGGCTCCTCAGATTGGTGTTTTTATGACAGACCAGGTAGTACGCAGCCACAGCCGAGTGAGAATGACCTGCTTGATATTAGTGTCATAAATCACAGTGAACTTGAGAACAGAGGACTTAAAGAGGGCTTCAGGAGTGGACGACAAATCAAGATAACAAACTCTGATAAATAACAGATCCTGAGTGCAAATTCCTCTCCCTTTACACACGAAACACAGTCGTGGATTGTGTAAAACAGTTCATTGGGTATGTTTGTCTCGAGTGCAGTGTTTAAAGATTCCTGAAGACAGACTTAATTTCTTCTATATATTTATGTCCAGCACGCAGGAGTTTCATGCAATAACTCATTGATCAGCTTGCGCTCGCTGAATGCATAACAACTAATGCAGTCATCAGAGCATCAAGTTTGTGATTTATCAGCAGAAATATGGTGCCCATCACACTCTACCCTACCCTCCTCACTTTCTCTGACACTCACCTCCAGCATCCTCCGTGTGCCTTTAATTCTAAATGCGAGCTTTTCTCCTTAAAGTGTCTGAGATGTAGATTAAATTGAATGCCTGACATACTGACGCAACAGCCGGAGCAGCACTCTCAACACAACCTGCCCTCCCTTTAACTCTTTAAGTATTGAAAGAATTTTGTTTTTGCCGTGAAGTGAATTCACGCCCTATGATTCTTTTTTTTTTTCTTTTTTCTTTTTTTTTTTACATATTTTTTCCTCCATGTAGAATAAACTGACCCCTTCACTTTCACTTGGCTGCACAATTTCTCCACATGAAGTATAGATGACTTTCAGGATATCTTTTGAATGCTGCATTGCCCTTTTTCCTTGGGATAATATTTTTGTAATGGTTAATTTGACCAGCTAAGTAACCATTTCGCATGTCTGTTTTTAAGACGTAAGGGATGAACAGATATAAAGATCTGAGTACAAGCACATTGCTGTCTCTATTCTGTGCCTCTGTGTGGAGATGCATGATGGAGCGGAGGTGTTTTCTCTGGTCCGTGGGTGGGGGTAGAGCTCAGCTCTGAATAGAGCCCTGATTGGATTGATCCACGGCGCTCTTGTTTACAAGCGGCCTCTTCACAATCGGCACAGTTTAATAGCATGCTGTCCCAGAAGGGTTGTTGCATCCGTGTCCGTTTTGTTCCTCGGGGCAGGGAAAACAAAAGTGCCGGGAAGGGAGAAGGGAAGGCAACCTCAGGGGAGCTGTGAAACAGCACTGGAGCCCTCTACCTCCGGGCTTCCTGCCAAGATAACGTTTCACCTCACCCACTGATACTTCTTTTATAGGAAGCCACAACACAGTCTGGAGTACTACCAGTCTTTATAGGCCCTGAGCTTCTTCGGTTTCACCTAGTCAACATGAGATTCAGTGCCTTTATAGATGGCAGAGATTGAGGCCACAAATGAACCTAACGCACTTCCCCTGAGCCGTAAGTGGTCTAATTTTAATTTCAGGGCCTCCTCAAAGCAAAGCTGGCTTGTGCTGAAGAGAGCCATGCCACTGTCTTCATCACGCACGCCTACAATAGGATGCAGCTCACACAGGTCCCTCAATAAATCCCAGGCTGACACAAAAGCTGTCAGTGGACTGCTGCTGAATAGATTAATAAGATTTCCATAATTAGACAGGCTCCTGACAATAGGATCCTTCAGGCTTTGTCTCAGGGCCAACTGGATTGTCCGAGCTGCGCACGTCTGCTGGACGGGCCGTCCGCCACAATGGCCGCACAGACAGTAAGGCGGTCAGCAGGAGAACATCTGTCTCTCCTGGGGTCGAGAACACACACACATGCAGTGGGAAGGTTCTTATCAGTCCTCGCGGCCACATAAGGCCATCAGAGAAGCAGTCTCATCACATATTTATGTGTACTTAAATCAGTCATCACATCCGATTTCTGTTCAATTCAGCAGTGCAACTGATGAATGATCAAATATATTAAACCCCAGAGCAGCTTTGCTTATATTGACAGAGGCTTCCAAAATCATTTGAATGAGGACAGGATTCCCGTTTTCAAACAAATAAATGTGTTTTTGATCCGTAATCCTCTAATGTGAGTAAGAGCTGATGGGGGAGAGGCAGGAAATAGAAATGTTACAGCGGTGGAGCGGAAAAATGTGTCATGGTTTAGGTCAACGTTGCAAAATTACTGCTTGGATTTTGTTTACAAAATGTACGAATTGTATGAGCAGTGTGTTGTCTTCTTTTCAATGTGTATGCGATGAGAATCACAACACATACTCAAGTTAATCCAATGATTGCACAGCTACACACAGTATGCCCACATTGTCCTGATTTCCTACTTCTAATCTTAGCTTTCTTCCTGCCCCTCCAGTGAATTAATCTACGTGATGGCTCTGATTTAAGCAGAAGTGTAGATTAGAGCGTGCTCGGTTACTGCTCTAAAAACCGCAATCCCTCGGAAGCTCTAATTATATGGAAACTGCTAAACTGCACCTCAACCCCGCTACGTCATCAGGGGTGATGGATGGTTGCTGGTCACTCATCAAACCCACTGTGTACATACACAAAAAAAGACTTATAGATAGTAATTAAGAGGGAATTGGTTCTTCAGGTATGGGCAGCTGGTCATCACATTGGTCAAGGGGCCAGTGTGAGTCTATTCTAGATCGGTGCAACTCTAATGATGGAGTGGACAGCAGTTAGCCTGCCTCACTGAGTCCTCTAATGTCCGCTCCAGTCCGCACAGAGAGGACGAAGCGCCTGCTGTCCACTCTTTTCCTCCCTCCATCCCTCCCTCTTCCATCCCTCCCTCCCTGCTGCAGGTTTTATGAGCTCCCCTGGGCTCTCATCCATCTCTGTCACACACAGGCCCCATTATTGGGGCTGTTCACAAACTGGTTGGGCTGCAGATGGGAAGGGCCTGCAGGACATATATGGTTTCTGCAGCCTGGACAAAGACCTACGAATCAGACCACAAAAATATGTGGTCATCTGGGTGTGGACAGGACAATGTCTTCAGCATGTTTGTGAAAATACAAGAGTGTGAGAATGTTTCTTTGCATCTCGCTGTGGTGGGTGTGTGGGTTGGCGGGAGCTTAGGGGAGTACTTGAACTGGTTTGGCCATTGGGAACTTAAGGCAGTGGATTTGAATATGAAGGACATGATAATCCAATGGCCATCTGGTCTGCTGGTCTCATCTGACTGAATAAATAACGGGCGTAATCTGAAAACACACATGGGGAGGTTTGCAAAGCGGGTAAAGAAAGAGGCCAAAGTTTAGGAGTGAGCGGGAGAGCAGCAGCAGAATTGCAGGTTGTGGATATTGAAATTTGATTTAAATGGCAATAAGAAGCCTGGCTCCACACACACAGACAGCCATGAATAATGAATCATCAGCAGGCGTCCACTGAAGGAAAAAGGCAGACAGGGCCAGTAATGATGGCTTTTGCCATATTCCTTTTTTACCTGCCTGTTTCTAGCGGGAGTAGTCCTCACCTCAGGGTAAATTGTGACAGTTCAATAATGCCAAGCTATGTGTGGAATGTCAAACTAATGCCTCAGCAAGAGTTAGTGCTCGCCTTTCATGAAATAGATGGGTCCATATCTATCATATGGTGATGTATTGGGTAAACCCACATAGGAAAATACACTCAAATGTGAAACTACATACAGAAGCCTTGGAGAGTAAACAAAAGACCATGCAACACTGACAATAAACACATGCGTTTTACATTTGGGTGAAGGAGCCTATGCATCTTCCACACCTTTGAGATGCAATGTCAGTGAAATATTCTACTGGACAATAAGTCCTTTGCATGTGGGAAGCATGGGACAAAATTTCCTTTCCGACTGCCCTCTCCCCCGTTAGCTCTGTGATGTGCTCAGTCCGTAGCAGCCACGATCAATCAGGCCTCCGCCGGTGCTGAAGTCAGCCAGAGGAACAGACATTCCACTTTCCCAATGTTCCATGGGAGACTGTGCTGATGAATAGCACACTATGCTGCAATTCCAGACCCAACCCCCCTCTTTCTTTCTTTTTCTTTCTTTCTCGCTCTCTCCACACCACTGTCCACACACACACACAAACACACACACCCTCCCTCCCTCCCTCCGTCCAGCCGGCCACTGGGCCTTTGGAGCTCTGATGTACTGTGGGTGGGTGGTGGGTGGGGTGCAGGGCGGAGAAAGCAGGCATTCAGAGCAACATGCACAGGGAGATAACAATAGCTCCTCTGGGAGAGCTGCAGATGTTAGCAGTACAGGGAGTAGTAGTGGGATCTTATCGCTCGTCCAATATAAGCTGGGAAACTGCAAAACAACACATCCAACCCACCGATCTGCTTTCGCTCTCTTTCTTTCGGCTGATTTCTCTTTCTGCCTTCATCTCCCCTTCACCTTCCTCTCCCCTCTCTGGGAAATGTGAGCCTCCTTGTGCTCACATGCATGATGGTAACACTGAAAAGGTTGCTTTCCAAACAGAAGAAAAATGCCTTTTCTTGTCACTGGCGGTGCAGAACATGTGTCACTGTGCACAGGATAGTGAGAAAAAAGGATTTCTTGTTTTTTGTTTGGTCTTTGGTCTTGTGTAAACTTTGATTGTTGTTCATTCTTACAATCTGACGTACAGATTCTCAGTCATGACATATACAGCAGTGTAAATAGTTTGACTTTTGCTGTTTTATTTGTTTGATCCACCTGCATTTTGCCAGGAGATCCCATTAAAATAGAAAATAATCACAGTGTTGAAGCATGGTGACGGATCCCAAAATCACACTTGAGGCACTTTATAACAAACAAAAAATGTATCTGAAAATTAAAATGGCAAATCATTTGTTTGTATGCAGTCTCAGCTCTTGGCACTCTCAGATTTTGGTATTTGAGACGGTGTCAAATACCAAAATCAAGATTAATATTGTTGCATTGAAAGAGCAAGCGGAATTTAACAAAGCATGAGTAACAAGACAATTTTATATATTTGGAGTTTTTGTATTGGTGTGAATGCAAGAAGTTTGATTTAGAGAATTATTTCACCTATCAGGCAAATGGAGGGAGGAAGAAAACAGTTCTCTATTCCACTATCAATTGCCGAAGATGCTCCTGTTTATGGACCCAGTTGGATTCATATGACCACAAAGCTGTCCAATAACTGGCAATAGACAAGTCTTCTGCTTCAAAGTATCATTATGAAATATATGTTGATTGCAAAATGTAATAGATAAAGATTAATAAAACCATCTGTGCTTACACTGGTTCCCTATAAACCTCACTATCATTTTACAATTTTGTCTGCCACGGTGCACGAGTCAACCAGGAAAAGGAAGGTGATCAGTTTCTGTTATACACTAAATGATTGAATAAACATCTTGTCCTGTGTTGTTGTTATTTGCAAATCTGCCTGAAACGGAAATGATCCAGTTATCTTTGCAACAGCGGCGCCGACAATAATACCACTTGGTAACACTAGGGGAGAAAAGTTGTCTGTTGCCACTTAAAGATATAATCACTTGAAAACCACTAATGTTCTTTTTCCCCAAAATGATTGTAATGATGACAAAAAATGACCTGGAAACCTTGTTTCCCTGTGTTTCTTTTGCCAGGCCTGTTAAAGATGCACTGGAACCCAGAGCATGCCCAGCCTCTCAGCCAGTGGCCTGAGCAGCACCTGGATGTCTCCTCCACCACCTCCTCTCCGGCCCACAAGGCGGAGTTCTACGCTGGCCGCGGTCGCAGCTCCAGCAACTACGCCTGGGCCAATGACGACATCTCAGCTCTCACAGCCTCCAACCTGTTGAAGCGTTATGCTGAGAAGTACTCTGGTGTGCTTGACTCACCGTATGACCGACCACCTACTGTGGGCAGCTACCCAGAGCCGGGGGCCTTCGGGGGTCTCAACGTCCCAAAGACTGAGCTAGAGCCCTGGCCATTGACGCACAGCACTGATGCCTCTTACTCCCTGGTGCCCCCTGGAGGCCATGACAGCCTCTCAGGTTCCAAGGCTGTAGCCACGTCTGCAGGCCCTCCAGGTGTCGGCAGCGTGTCAGTGGTGAACAGTAACCTCTCGGACTCTGGCTACAGTGGCAGCAGCTCCTGCAGTGGCTCCAGTGAGTACCCCTCCACCTACAATGGCACCTATCTTTCCTCAGGGTACTGTCCCCAACCCAGTGCAGCACTTCCCCCTGCCTCCCTCCACACTCTCCAATCCACCCCCACTCTGGTGGCCAGCTACAGCCCCACCACACCTGTCTATAACTACCCCCCTAGCACATACCCTCCCCAGACTAGCCTTGCTCCCACATACAGCCACCCCTCTGCAACTTACCTGCCCTCAGGTCTACCAGCCCCTACCCCCGTTCCCTCCAGGCCCACAGTAGTAGGAGGCAGCTACAGTTACCAGAGCACCAACCTTGGGACACCTGAGTCTGGAGGAACATTAAAACGAAAAGCATTTGAGATGAACGTAGAAGAGGATGAGAGTGGGGATGGGTCTCGTTACAGGAAATACAGCTATGACCACTTGAAGACTGGGGGAAACTCACCCTACAGTGTGAATGACAAAACAGAGTGTCGAGGGAACGGCTTCAGCAGTTCAGGCAGCACAGACCCTCAATCCTTCAAGCCCACTAAGCCCTCCTCCCAGCCCCTGGTGTCTCCTCAGTATGGGGCATCAGGGGAGTACAGCCCTCCAGCAGGCATGACAGGGGAAAATGGCGTGGCAGAGCAAGGCTTTATCCAACAGCAGCATAACCGCCCCCAAGCCCACAAGCGCCCTTCATTATGTGCGCCGACTGTTGAGAGTATGAAGAGTCCAGACCCCCGAATGTTGGACCTTGTCAATGGGGAGTTATTGGACTGCAGTCCGGCGCTAGGTTGGGGCGAGCTAGTGGGGCTCACTCATGTCAAGACTGCACTGGAAGAGGATCTTCTGTGGCCCGTGTTGAGGCCCAGTCCAGTCATGCGGCCACCAAGAACCGTCCTGCTGTTTGGCCCCCGAGGAGGGGGAAAGACCACGTTGTCTCGCTCTTTGGCTTCACAGCTGGGGGCTTCCTTCTACAGGCTGAGCGGAGCCATGCTGGCCTCTAAAGGGAAGGTGGAGGCAGAGCACATTCTTGGGTCTCTTTTGCAAGTGGCCGGGGCACGGCAGCCCTCAGTGGTGCTACTCAGCCAGGTGGAGGCCATGGAGGAGGAGGGGCTGAGGCAGACACTGCTGACCACCCTGGAAAAAGCCCAGGTGGGGACTACAGGCCTGGTGATTCTTGTATGTGCCACTGGCAGGCCAGATCTGCTGCAAGATGCAGTCCATCGGAGCTTTGCCAAGCGGTATCACGTCGGCCTGCCAGATGTGAGTATGCGTAGGCAGGTGCTGCTGCAGACGCTGTCCCCGCAAGGCTGCAGCCTGAGCGAGAGGGAGCTGGGTGCCGTGCTGCAGCGCACAGAGGGCTTCTCAGTGTTAGAGCTGTTGCAGCTCAGCCAACAGGCACTCTCCTCAGCATCCCCCCCCCCCGGGGTCATGCACGGCCTCTCCACATCCTCCAAGCCCCCAGCCTTCACAGACTTTGAGAATGCCTTCTGCAAGGTGCGCCCACACACCACCACAAAAGAACCGGACACTTGTATAGAGTGGAGCAAGATGTATAACCACTGAGAAAGCAGCCAGTCACTGTACTCGGACTGCATTACAACCTTGTCTTCGCTTTGACATGACTTGGGAATGTTTTGTTGTTGTTTTGTAATTACAGATTATGCAGCCAAAAGAGCAAGAGAAGCTCAACGATACAGGAGAGCTGACAAAGTTGTTTTACTGGCAGAAGCATGCCCTGGTGTGCTGTTTTTGTTTTCATATGAATATCCGCAATATTTTAGTTTTTCCCAAAGAGAAGAAAGATGAATAGGCCTTGTTGACTGGGGTAGTGTATTAGTCTTTTGGCCAATGGGAAAATCAGATTAAAAACTATTTGGATACTATCAGAGATCCTGATTAGCTTTGGTCCAGGACAAAATCAATAATTTGTTGCTAGGTGACGAGGTCCAAGATTATGGATAATCAGGGTTTGGAAAAATCCCCCCTTTGACTGCTACTCTCAGGATCCTATTTATTGCCAGTCCACTTCCATGTTACCCTAATGTTGATTTAGCCATTGGATTGTCACTAATTATCCAGTAAGAAGGGCTCGGGATCGGCAACATCTCAGCTAACACAGTTTTTGACCAAAAAACACGTCAAACCAAATGCATAATCGGCAGCGTTGTCCTCAAAAATCACAATAAATGAATTCTCTCGACAGCTTCTCACCAAATCAAAACAGTTGGTCCTTTACTATTCCAAAAAACAGAAAATCAGAAGACTTCTATGACATGCTGCGGTCCTTCCCAGGAGTCCTGTTGATCAAGATGAACCTTGCAGTCACACTCGACATGTTTGGTTGTAGAAGTTGTTGTTAACTCATCAACAGTATCATACTCACTGTTACAATGGTACAATTCATGGACAACTTATGTTATGTTCCCTGGGTTGTTGTCCTTTACTTCCACTTACATTTGTTCTCACATTCCTCATCGTCGTCCGCATTTTTCCTGAGAATCCCACTTCCAGAACAAAACCCACCTGCACACCCAGCGTCTCTGTTTTCTATTTCACTTACTCCTTTTGTTTCTTAGTATGTAGTCTTGTTTGAAATGCTCAGGAAAAAAAATTTCTTTACCTCAGAAATATGAAATTAAAGAATGTATGTAATCTTAGGGTCTTAGTAGAGAGTGGCGCGGAGCGAGATAGAGGAGCGAGGAGAAACCTGACAGTCTTGTAACACCCACTACAGCTGGGCTTTTACCTCGGGAGAGAAACTTGAATATGCTACAAAGAGTAACATTGAATGTAATTCAGGTATTTCAAAGGATATTTGATGCCATAAATCCATGTATTATTATATATGAATATATAAATACGTTTTTCTTTTCTGTTCCTTTACCCTTTATTTTTATTGTAGTTTATGGTGGAGTGATGATTGTCAAGAAATGCTATGTAGAATACAGAAAATATTCCTTCTTTTGTTGGACAAACTGCTCGCAAACACTCGTGTTCTTTAGTGTTTACATGTCTGCAAATTATCATTTGAAAATGTAAATATAACGCACGCAATCAAACACACGTGCACTCACAGTGGACATCTGAGCACAAAATAACTTCCAAAAAGACAACAAACAGATGCAGAAAAAAACAAACAGTTTCCAGTTGTTAAATGTGGCTTTCAGCAAATCCCAAAGTCTAAAGATTCACAGTTAATGTGTACACATCGTGGATGAACCCAACATGTAGACAATCCAGACCAGCCTCTCCTTTTCCACCAGTCCCGCAGTTGTTTAGCTGGAAAAACCCCGTCACTGGACTGCAGGTACAGAGGTCGTTCATATTAGTCTGTTGCCATGGTCCTAAGGAGGTACACACAGAATGATGTAATATTTCCTACCACTGCCTCCTCCCTCCCTCCCGCCGTCCCTTCATCATTATTTCTCCCTCTTTCTCTATCCCCAGTGCAATCTCATTAGATTGGATTGCCCCCTGGCCACGAGCCCCATTGACCATGTGGTGTTGTATCCTCTCCCCAGCCCCCTCTCCCCCCCCGCCACCCACTCTCCACTGCCCTTCCCCTTACACCGATTCCTCCGGAGTGGAAGTGGTCTGATTGATGTCCAGCAACCCTATATCACAGTGCAGCCGTCCCTCTCCAGCTGGTGGCTTCAGTCATGCCATACAGCAAGATCAATCAGAGTGACCCCCGCTGTGCATACTGATCACTGTCCCTAGACCCTGAAAACACATTTACAAATTACAGATAGGCTCCTGCCTCCAGCGGCGCGGTCGAGATAATGCTAGCGATTACTCACAGGTAATTACAGAAATGAGATAATACAGACGACTTAGAGGTACAATATTTTGATTTGTTGTTCCCATTACTCCAACAACAGTTTGTCCAACAAAACAAGCTTTTATCTTTTACATGTTTTGATCTGTTATCACGGTAACTTTGTTCTTGGTTATTGTACATTTTCTGTAACCATTTCTACCTCATTTTTGCGGCATATTGTACATGAAAGTATTTATTTCATGTCTTTTTTGATGTCTGTTTTGAAAATGATAATGTTCTTGAACTGTAATGGTCTACCTCAGAAAAGACTGTATTTTAAGAGAAGAGTATCACACAATATTAAACAGAATTTGTCAATATTGCACTGTGGTTAGTTCTTTCTTTTTTCCACTGATTTAAGCACTCCGAGGGACGGCAATTGACCAGAGTGCAGAAAATTACACGATGGTGGTGCTTTGGATCTGTAGCCTTTGTTGACCCCAATGTTAAGGTCAACAATGTCACTTAAACTGATTGCTAATTCGTTTAACGTAGAAATGCACAGGACTAAATCAGGAGGTTTTGGATTTTTTTCCCCCCACATCAGCTTGAATTGCTTGTATCGTCAGCAGTTTGACGAGAGAAAGAAACAGATACACTGCAGGTTTACCTGAAAGTGTGCAGAGAAGACAGCCATCATTCCCAAACAAACAACAAAATGTTTTGTAAACCAATTATTAAGCAAATGTCTTTTGTTCAGTTGAGCCTGATGCTTATGTGACTTTATTAATGGTTAATAAATGCTGTGTAGTTCATCTATAAACATCACTTGGATGGCCATATAAAGCTACAGCTGATGCTTATAAACCTTTAAACTCGCGTAACCCTCTGAACTCCCAGCTGTTTCCTGACAATTTTTTGCTCCTGACACGGTTTCACTCACTGTGGATTCATTTTTCACAGACGGCTAGAAGAAAAAAACTCAAAACTGTCTTTGATGTCATAAATCATTGAAAATGAAAAATCTGTGACTTGAAATTCTGTGATAATGTATTTGTAAATGGTTTATAAACCATTTCATATTTTATCAACAATGAAATAACTAAGAACTAAAGTTGAATTAACTAAAGATTTGCCACTTTTTAAAGCCACTACAATGAACCTTGATCATTTATTGATTTTGGAGGCCCCTGTGGACAAAAGTGGTAGGTTTTCCAATGTCAAAATAAAAAATTATATCAAAAATAAAATTAGGTAGAACAATGATTTAATCAATATCAAAATAATTTAATAAAAGCACATAGTAATGATAATAATATACACTGATAAAACTAAATAAAATAAAAATGATGTAATAAAATCAAAAAATGTTTTAAGTAATGAGGTGTAATACAATAAAATTAATAAAATTATTAATTCAAAATTCTCCTGCTTCTTTTTAATGTTCTACTTACTCTATCTTTGTCTGGGAAAATGTAAACGCAGTTACTTCCAGTCTGCACAGCAGCCGTTGAGAAAAACCATAAAGAAATAGTTGATTTTCTCACTGATGATCTCGTTTGCTTACGTGGATCTTACAGAGGCATCAGTTTTAAATCGAGACTGTTTAATAACCAGTTAGAAACTCCTTGTAGTAATTTTAAAGATGTTTGTTATAAAGTGTTTTGTGTGTCCATGTGCGCATCAGTTTGCTGGCCTGCATGTGTTTCCATGTGTGTGTGTTGCAGTGTCCAGCGCAGCAACAGAAGCAGCACTAGCACACCCCTGAGGCTTCAGGCCCAGCACCAGAGCACAAAGGTCCTTCATATCTGTCACTGTCTGTAAACAACAGCTCGTCCCAGCGGCTTGCCCTGTGCTATTTCTGGACCTTTCCTGACATCTTTCAAAGCCTCAAAACTAACTGAGAGAAGAAGTAAATCTGAGCAACTCTGTGCCAATAAGTGAAAGTTTTTAGTCAGAGCTTAAATCTGAATCTGTAGACCTGCAGTTATGTATAGTCATGTCAAAACTGAGTTCGAAACATCTGTGACTGAATCCCAGCAGAACAGTGGTGCTGGTGGTGTTGATGACAGAGTAATTAATTGTATAATAATGATGCATAGCTCTGTTATAAACACAACCTTGTGCAGCGGCTGCCCTTCATCCTCTGATGAAGGATATTCGTTTCTGCAGCTGTTTAGAAAATTATTTCCTATCTTTTCTTGTCACAACTGAATAACATAATGCAAATTTCAACCTTGCAGAGGTAGAACAGACCATGTGGAAATGTGACATTGGTATATGAGGAGAGGCTTATTATTATTTGACTCATTTCACTCTACTTCTTTATGTTTTTGTAAGTGTGATTTACCCCCGCAGCCGGATGCGACAAACACACTGATAGCAGCTCCCGTCTTCCAACTACATATATTTCCAAACTCTGACTTCCTGTGAGTCACTTTCGAAACAGCAGGCGACCGAAAAACCAGTTTGTCCTTCTCGTCCTGAGTGATTCCTGTCCTCCACGAAGTCAATCATTTTCTTCTCCCTGCTGATTGGAGGTAATTAGGCGAGCAGCATTTGTAATTGGATAATAAAAGATGCTAATGAGCTGCTGTCCTACTTACTCATGCTTAGGCAGTGAATAGCAGGACACGGCCGCACTCTCCTCACTGCAGTACAGCTCTAATAAAAAGTTATATTGGGATTCACTTTCACAATAATTAAAAGGCATACATGTTAATTATCAGAGTAATTGCCTCTATATAGTTGGGTTTATAAACAGTTACGTGTATAGGAATAATGAGCCTTTCATAGAATTTAAGGATGTGAGTAATTATAATCAAAACCAAAGCCTTTTTATTGCAACGATGAAAGCATTCTGGACTTTTTGTCTTGTTGTGCACTATGTCAGAGGTGATTCAAGACAATTCTTCATCTTCAACCCAACTGAAATATCGGATTTTTACTGATAATAGTGCATGCTTCATTCAGAGCTGCCTCGGCAAAAACTTAAAAGTTATTTATGGTAACAACCTTCATAAAAAAAAGGTCATTCACTGAATCTCATTTCACTCGGACACTGTCGTCCTCTCCACCTTCCAGTGTTCGGGCCTTGATACTGACAAGGTTGACATCAGAGGGGAGCTCTGACACTGGGTGAGTTAGGACTGCCAGCTGTTAGCAATCAAGTCTATTTTGAAGTCAGGGACACATGGACCCCCAGGGCCAAAGCAGCAACTAACCCAACCCTTCACAGCCCCCACCCAACCCAGCCTACAACCTCCAAGCCCCCTGGTACCACAGATACCCAGCACAGCTGTATTGGTTCCAGATGTTGCAAAGCTGCAGTATAAGGGCCCTTTACCTAAGAGGACCCCGAAAATGATGACTGGCCTGCGCAGAAAGCAGTAATGCAGAAAGGGTGTCTACAGGTCCGCAAAAAGTCTTACATTGAATTTGTAAGGTTTCAATGGCCACAAAGATTATATTTTTTTAATCAAATTTACTTTATCCAGCTTTTGAATTTTCTTTTTGTCCAAATGAGTCAAGCTCTTCTCTGTCCAAATTTCAGGTGTTAGTAATCTTTAAAACTTATCTCTGCACAGCCACAAACACGTATTTACTTTTATACGTACCAGCAATGCTTGTATAAGAAAAAGTTGATTTGTCCAAAAGAAAGACTTAAAAAAAGGTTTAAAATACTCTTTAAAAGGTATTAAGCATTACATTAACAAAATGATAACAAACACTGAGCTGAAGGATGTGTTTCAACACAAAACTTTCAACCAACAGATGACTAGAAAGCTTAAAGGAGTTGGTTCTTAATCATCATGTTTCTTACATTGAAAGATTTGACATAATGTTCTCAAATGTGTGCCCTTGACAGAGGAGGAGCTGCATTCAGTGACAGATAAAACACTAAGAGTGCATAGGATCAATGTCGTGTAACATTAAAGATCGCATCTTTCCTGGATGGTGAGGCTGTCACCACAACTATGTCCTGAATACTAAAGAGTCTAATCTTCATGGTAACTGGGACTGAGTGTCAGCTCTGCAATATGTGGCAGTGTTGAAGAGAGTGGTGAGGCCTGAAGAGAGAACACAGGAGAAATTAATCACAATCATCAGATGAGGCCTGCAGCTTCAAGCCAAATAAATAAGATGATCTGAAGTGAGGAAAAAGAGGCACAATGAAATCTCTTCAGGTCGTTTGAAAGGAAATGATCAAATCTTTGCAGCTGCATTGTTTCTGTGTTGGACAGGTCAATCAAAACTCTCAGGAAATTGGCTTTGACAAGGGGAATGTCCTGGAAGAATGTCTTCCCCTGCCCCCTCTCACATGACTCAGATGTGATCACTGAATAAATAAACATGAAATAAGTTTCTAAGTGAAAAAACAGATTGCTGTTTAAGAGGAATTTAGAGGCAGCAGAATCTGGTCCTGAGAGATACAGTTTAATGAGTTCACATGCAATTATTTGATTCTTAGCTTGACTTCATGTTGGGTAATCTGCAGATGATCATGTGAGGTCTTGCTATGATGGCACCTAATTTCAAACAGACCAGTGAACACACTGCAGACAGACGGGTCATGTACAGGTTCATACCTCCCCCGTGTGGCCAAGCCAAGAAATTGCAAACCCAGATGGAGGACCAGATTGTGCCAGCAATCCATTCAGATTAGACAGATGAGGAAACAATCAGCTTGCACTTCTGAGGTATTTATTGTCGTAGAACCCATAATCTGAGTTCAGCCTGGAGGCGCTGCTCACAAAGAGGAAACAGCATTAAATCCAGACGAGAGGACTTTAAATTGACCAAGCAGATAAAGCAACGACATATCAAACATATAGACAGGCATTTATAAAACCAATCCACAATACATAACACTTAACAAATAGGTCAATATTACAACCTCCAAACCTTAAACAGCAAAGCAGTTGCAGAACTAAAACACAACACAGTAGCGACCCCTGGTGGCTCAGCATGGCAACGTTTTACTCATCTCTGTTCCGTATGAACCAGAAGTGATAATACAAATTATAAACTATGAAATTTTCACTTAAGTATGTGAACAAGGAACAAACCTACACCACGTGATCATCAGTATGTTAACATGTGACACATGTAATGATCATATTAAATTTTTTTGTGTTTGTCCACATACAACTTTATATAGTTTACAATGAACATACACACTGAATATGTAAACGTGTCAATTGATTTGTTTGTCATCGTGTGTCTTATAAAAGCAGTTATTCTTCCACAGTATATCCCATGGGCAAACTAATCAAATGTATTATAAATTATTAAATATATGAACATACAGTATATTTATACACAAGCAATGGTAAATAGTTGATTGTGAATGTTCCTATGAATACTATGTCCATATACTAAATTTCAACATATTACATTTATTGAATGTTCCAATAGTAAAATGTGTCACAACTGATGTGCCAACATAACGTATGCAAACATTCTCATGAATTATTTGGTACTAGGCATAAAAGCAATAAAAGATAAAGATCTTGTTTTCAGAGCTGGAGGATTATTAAAGGGTGAGATTACCAAAAGGTAAACATTTCAGGTACATTTAAGAAATACAAAATGAGCAGGGCACAGGCCACAGTAGGGTTCAATTTGGTCCTCAAAGTATTTCTAGCAAAAAAATTATTTAGATTTGATGACAATTAAAATATAAATCGCTATTCATGTCGTTGTTGTTTTGTGGGGTGAAAATGCTCTTAAAAAAAAGAATTCTTTATTATTCCCATAGTATTTTTCAAAATCATGCATTGTGAGCAGAGTTGCACTTTGTGCATGAAGTCAGTCAATTGATTGTGCCCAAACATTATTTTTCACTTTGGCCCACCCAGGGTAAAAGTTTAGGAATCCCGGAGAAAGAAAAAATAAAAAAATGGACAAGGTTTAACCACTTGATATTGTGCAGAGTGATATAATCTTCAGCAATACATCAGTTTATAGTAGTATTTTATTATGTAAACATAAAAAATAACCTGAATACAATATCAATATGCTGCTCATGTATTGCATCATCCAGTTGTAGCTTCTGAATATTTGATCTGCATTATATAATTTGTAATGCAGCAAACCTACAGGGACACACAGCAGTAATGCCTGCATGAGCACACATTATATTATGTCATTAATAATGCATGTGCAAAAATGTTTTGTGATTTTATGGACAATGATGCACCGTAGCTAAACAGAGCTGCCTGAAAGCATATGAACACTTGTCACCACTAAGAGCTGTCAAAGTAAAACACAACATTGACAGTGGAGTCAATATTATGCACTTAAAGGATAAGTTCAGCCAAAAATTTTAATTCAGTCATTATCTACTCACCCTGATGCTGATGGGAAGTCAGGTGAAGTCTTGCAGTCCGCAAAACATTTCTGCAGCTTCACAGCAAAACACCATTCTCCCCAACAATGTAAGAAGATGGGGACTTGTTTCAAAATGTTCACCCTTTAGCACCGAATTGCAGGCTGTTTTGAGGACACCATAGGTTTTTGTAGGCAAAGTAAAACCCCCATTTGCACCTGTTAATTTCTCCATAACTGCAAAATGTGTTGACATTAGAATTCTTCCTTTGCTGTACACAGAATGCCATCAATGTAATTAAGAAATATATACAACCGAAATATACAATAGACAAAGTAAAGTAAAGCACTTACACGCATTGTACGTTTGTATTGTGCAATGCATTTCTAAATCTTGTTATTTGGGATGTTGTTGTGTCTGTTACCTGCCTGGGGAGGACTAATCATTCTTGCTAAATCTGACATTTTTCCATCATTCGCAGTATTCTATATAAACGTGTTAATTAATTTGAAAAATAAACACATGTGGTAGAATAAAATGTCCAAAAGGAGTCTGAAGTTAAGTGGAGCAGAAGAATAACACAATCATTAAGTGCCTCAAGATTTTTCTTAACAAACTTGAATAGAAGTTCTCATTTGCATTTCACGACTGGATCAATATTAACTGTGGAGTCACACGGTGGAGGCCTCTTTGGGGAAACACAAACAAAACACCACTTTCTTTGGAACGGGCCTTAATGTAGAGTCCACACAAGTAAAACGCAAATCATGGAGTATTTTGTTCAGAGTCACGCTGGGAGGTGATTTCCCGTCACTGGGTGCCGTTAGGAAGACTCCCGACTTGAAGGCACTGCCATCCGCAGATATGGTATCATGTGTCTGAGCGGAGACTTACTGGAAGTTACAGCAGCCGGTGAAATGACTCAACACGACTCCGCCTACCGCTCGTTCATAAGAAATGTACCAAGCTCACTAGGCTTGGTTGTGTTTTCTGTTTGAAAGGCGATTATTTAACGGCACATTTTGTTGTTTGTTGTCGTCCCAATCTCGGTTATAGATCAGTTAGGAGACTTCGGAGGTAGCAGTGTGCGTGCCGTTAACCTTATACTGCCCTTGATGACAAGCAGACCACTGTGCACCCAACCCTGAAACAACTGGCGCACATGTGGATCACAAACACACAGTGTGCTAGGACTCACGGTGTCAGTACACAGTGTTGTCGCTGAACAGCGCACGTCTCGGTCGTGTGCGAACCTGAACGTGAGGGCAGGAAATAAAGCGCGCTCCTCAGTGAGTGGCACATCGTGCGTAACAGGGAAGTGAGCCTAACCTACTTTCTGCGCTGTTACAAGTTGTCTGCGTCCGGCTCGGCGCTCAAAGTGACTTTTTTTTCTGCTCGGTTTTCAAAACCACAGGAGTCCATCAGGCTTTTTTTTTCCACACAGGGGCAACGTCGGCGTTTAACTGACCAATGGATGCAGGAAGAGTTTGAGGAGGACATTCGGACTGGCGGAGGACTTATGAGACAGAGGAGGAGGAGGAAGAGGCGACGGACCACAGCGTCTTTTCAATGCTTTGAAATCTATATCTGACTTGAAGGTAAGACTTTCATTTGTGTGTCTGTGTGTGTGTGTTTTTCACAGTTTGGATGTCACTCTGTTGAAGCCTGGGCCCTGCGGCAGGTGAGGCCTCGGCACTTCTCAAAAAACAGTGCGTAATAATAATAATAATAAAAAAGCCCGTCTGTGTTTCTGTCATGTTTTGATCATTAAAAAAAAAAGTGAGAGAGAGAGAAAGCAAGTTGTTGCAGGAAGTATGTCGGCCTGACACGCAGCCACATGTCCTTCTACAGTCGGGTGAGCCTTAAATGTGTCAAGTTCTTTAGAAAAAGAGGCTCCACCTGGGCTTTCAATCATGTTTTCTTGTGTTTCACAGATGGTTGAAGGGAATTATGCAATGATCGTAAGTCAGCAAGAGTTATGTTCTTTATCAGCCGTGTGGTCCCTCCCTCCTCTGTCTGTGCCCCAATAGGCGTGTCAGACACTGCTCTGTTCCTAGAAACCCTGTTCAGCTCACTGCTGTTTATGTGGCATCAGCCCGCCATATTGATTGTAGATCAGATTTTGAAACATTGCATGTGTGATGTCCACAACTTCATTCACGTGGGTACCAGTCATCCTGGTGGGCCCGGAGGTGTTTGTGCCAGTGACACAAGGGCGAGTTAAAGGATAAGTCCCTCCTCCAAATGAAAAAAAAAATCTATCCTCTCCCCCTCCTGCTGCTGGAGCAGGACGAGGTGGAGTTTATTTTGACCACTCTAGGGATAAGTTTGCCCTTAAAATGAAAACGCAGTCACCATCTTCCTCCCCTGTGCCGGTGAAAGGTCGGAGGGAAGTCTACGAGACATTTCTGGAGCCTCACAGCAAAACAGAGTTGCTGCATTCCCCAAAACAGCTCAGGTGATTGGGGACCTGCTTTGACATGTAAATACAAACAAACAAAGGAAACAAAATATTTATTGGCTACATACAGCTCGTCTGCAAAATCCAAGACTAGGGAAGTCCTGAGATCCCAAATTGATCTGATAAGATGTTACTTACACCCTTGATGTGGGGTCAAGCTTGTGCCAGCAGGTGCACGCTAAAACTTTTAGTTTGGCAGCTTCAGTAAAGATTTCTGGCTTTATAAGGGTTTAAACATTGCCTGTTTACTTCAGTTTGGGTCTCCCGGGCTCCTGGGGACAAGGGTTATGAACTGTATGGAGCCACCTCCCTCCTCTCTACATCACCACACTTGCACCACTCAGTACTTTGTTTCAAGGCAGCGCTCTTTGCCTCTTTCTTTCCTTCACTTGTTTTTCATCACTTGGTCTGTGTGTGTGGAGTGTTGTTGGAGTGAGTGCTGGAACTGGTAGCTTGTCCTGTTCCCCTCTAGCCGGTAAAATGGAGGATCGTTAACGAGCAGACGGGACTGCCTCTTTATGGAGTTCTCTGTCTTGATTGGATAAAGTGATCAGGAATACCAGTACATTTATTTTCTCCCTTTTACTGCATGAGCAGCAGGAGGAGAGACATGGGTCACTGACCAAACACTCAACAACACTGTTTACCATTGGAATACACAGCCATTTATCACTTATTTTAATAAGAGAATACCACTTACAGCAGCAGCTTCAAAGCACATCCTTATCCACTTCACTTGTTTTGGAACGCTTCCCTTAGGTCAGCTGTGATGTCTTCTGTGTGTGTCACTTTAATTCCACTGAATATGACTTATGAATTCCAGATGTCACAGAGCCAACATCAGGTAGACAACAGGCACATGTGTCCAGACAGTGGATAGCTATTACCACCACCGAGGTGAGGAGAAGCGTGACCCACCTCACTGAGAGCAGCTGCTGCTTCTGCAGCATGACGCAACAAAACCTAAAAACATAGAGAAAAACGTGATATTATATTATACGTAATCAGTAGGACCAGAGAGAGAACTGTGGGAGGCAGATGACCAGAATCTGACATGAAAACGACCCAAAAGCTTGTACTTCCTTGTGCTTCCTGTTCAAACATAGCTCATGTTGAGGAGCCACAGCTGTTTTCCCAGGCGACCCATCGCTCTTAGAGGGAACCATTATCTGTCCTCTCCATTACAGGCCTGTGTCTCCCACACATGATTTTAAAGAGAGTGCAAAGTCTCTCACTTTCACTTTCACAAAAGTCAGCTTGTGATGTTGAGCCTCAAAAATGACAGATGATTGAACGTGATGAAGAAATACACCGAGAGATAAGATATCAGTTATTTAGACAGAAAACAAGGAAAAATTCATGTTGTTAATTTTGTCCTCAGAAGTCTTCCCATTTGTCTCCCTCTCAAGGTTCCCATGATAGAGGTAAATCAGAGGTTACATGTGGTAGATCCCTGTGTTTTACATTTTGCTTTGGCGTGTGACATGTTCACACATTTTAACTGCCAACCAAGCAGTTTTGGTGATCTCAGGCAACATTTAGGGAAGCTGAGTTTCACATGTCTGATGAAAGAAGCCTGGGCATTCCACTCGTAAAACGTCAGTCCTCTATCGGCCTGTAAACTGGCGCTGATGAAAATTACATTGAGAGCAAAGTCTCAAGTCTGTTGTCAACCAGCTTTCAAAGGTCTGGCTGTTTTCATTTGTACGGTTTTTGGTTCTCAATGTTAGCTGCTTAGAGGTGAGAGAATATGCTTAATCCAGAAAACAATATAGTTTGTGTTGTGTGTTGGTGCTCCTTGATGCTCTTGGTAACATTAGAGGGTTTTAAATGTCTGTTTCTGAGCGGTGATTATGAGGAACTGACCTGACCAGCATGTGTTTTACTTTGTTCCCTAGAAGCAGTTTTACAAAGTAGGAATTCAGGACTTCAACTCAGAGTTTTTCCTCATTTGAAAATCTGTATTGTATACACAGATGTCTTACCGCTCCTCACAGGCTCGTGTTTCAGTGAGCTCACCTGAATGATAATGATGCCAACACCTCAAAATCAGCAATAACTGACCTTAGGGCTGAAACTAACAACTATTTACATTATCGAGTTATCTGAGCATTGTTTTGACTATTATTTGTTCTATTTGAATTATTATTAATCAAAACACATAGTGGCAACAGCTAGTAACCGCTAACTGTTGCTGACTAGCTGCCGTTAGCTAGTTAGCTCAGTTAGCCATGCAGCTTTAAATCATGATGGGCCGGGACTAGCAGCTTAGCACGCTAACTTTAGTATATATTTTATACATAGACGTCATAACGTCGGAACTGTTTTCCACATTCTGTTGATGATTTACATATTTTAATGTTTTCAGCTAAGATTTTTACATGTTGAACCTTTCATTTGTAAATCATGTAGGGTATAAAATGTTCGGTATACAGACCGTTTTTTCATTTACTGTCGACAAAGCAAAGCAGCAACATGCTCACATCTGAGAAACTATTCCCTTCAATCAGGTCAACATAATCAGATTCAGATTTATTGTTTATCCATTATGGGTGTGGTCATATGATAAAACTTTCTAACCTCCAAAACAAGCCAATTCTGTTTCTTAGTTGAGAATTCAATCATCAAATTCCCCTGTATTGATTTCTGAGAATGCCAGTGGAAAATGACCAGTAACTGATTTGAGTTCCCACTATGCAGTGACATTAAGTGAAATGTGATTTTCCATACCTTAACAGATGTTATCATATGCAGTGGTGTAAAACAGAGTGTCTTTTGAACATGAGGGGTTTCCATATCACTTATCTTCAGTCAGAAGTGTAGCCACAGCCACAACGTCTGTTTTTTTCCCACTTTATTCTGAGTATTTAGAGTCTGATGAAGATGTGAGGCTTTAAAAAAACAGATCAGACAGATATTTTTGAGTTTGGGGATTCACAAATAAAACTGAATTGACATTGTACCACATCTGGATACAAACAACTAGATGCAGGAAACTTGCCAGTTGCTGAACGGTCCTGTGTGTGTCCGTCTATAAGAAATTCCACATCAAAACTTTCACAACCTCTTTTAAACAATTATGTGGTTTAACTTTGTTCCATACTGACAGACAGATGTGTAGATTCCTCAAATCAGAAACCCTGATTATTATTTCTTCAAACGGAAACTGTCCTGATCTGCCACTAAATCCGAGAAACGTTTCACTTCACATTTGAGACATTATTGTAAAAACAGATGGGACGGATGAGGAACGACTTAATCCTCAGCCTACCAACATATTTATACAGAAGGACATCCGACTAGCATCCCTGGGACACCAAGAGCAAACATCTGTAAGAAATAATCATCATCGCAATATGTTAACTACTCTCTCTCCAAAACATTATCAGTATAATGTAGCTGAAATATACCCACAGTCACTCCCCTGCTCTCATGGTAGTGTATGACAATTTCAATTACGACCCGGGGCAATCTGTTAAAACTTCACAGGCGGTATTGGGTGCTTTTGGAGAACATCAAGTAAAACAGAAATGGGAAACGGTGACATGATGTCAATGGCAAGTGGAGATAGAGGAAACTGACAGGGCTCGTGATGTCCGGTAAAAAGCAAAAGCATTCAAGGTGTTTATTGTACACCAGGGAGTTGAGAGTATGTCCTTGAATTGCAGGATGTAAGAAGCAGAGCAACAGGCTTTCCTGATCCAATCAGAGACTGTGCGTCCACAGCTGGAGAATATATCATCTCTGGAGGTCCAGATGTGCTGTATGCCTCTCAGTCTGACACTTGTAAGCATCTTGTGAAGTCTGAGTGGGACACAACGACACAATGTTCAAGTGCTGCTGTTGATTGGATGCTGAAGTCTATTTAAATTCCTCATGTCTTCCTAATTACCTGTCCTCATCACACTGTCACTCATAGGACTGTCAAGGAAAGAGCTGACGTGATGCTGCGTGAGGATGTCAGAGACACATTTAAAGCAGCAGTGTTGGGGAGGCTACTTTGAAAGCATAGACTTAAAATCTGAGCTACAGCAAAGCTACCTTGTGGATAAATGTTCATGTGATACGAAACTATAGCAAAATATAATAAAACAAAAGACGACTGCCTGAGGAAAAGAGTCCATGTTAGGGTGTTAAACCAAGCCAGGTTACCCACGTAGCAAGGTAACCCTCTAAAATAGCATGCAACAACTTCTCTGAGCATTTGATATAACACAATAATGCTATTTTAATACTAAGATGAATTGACAACCTAATATATTCAGGTGTTCCTTTCCTTTTATGGCCATACATTGTTCGTAGTTTCAGTGCCTAACTGCAGAAACAAATGGCAAAACGTAATTGAACTATTTGAATCACTATGTAAAAATGATTGTATTTGAACAAACAGCTCTACAAAACAGCACCACTGTGGTCCAATCCCAGTACACCCATAGCCCCTATACCATTTACCCCTAAATTCTGCCAGATCCGTGTTTGGTCAATGTGTGGAGCAGAGCTGATAGGTTTCACTCTAGTCTATGTGTGTGCTTCCACCAGCTCCGCTTCAATTCAGCCAAATTCAGCTCAGAGCAGACAGGAAGTCAGACACGGAAACAACACACATAACATCTTAATCATTTTCAGAATAAAACACTCCGTGTTGACGCCAGCACAAACAGACAAAGAGACAAATCCGGTTTCATGCTGGGGAGATTCCAACCACCACCCGTTGTAACTCTGTTGGAAATGGGATTGGGATTAGGCATCTGCAGGTTCAGGGGTCTCACAGTGCTTCATGCATGGTATCCTGTCCTCGCATGGAGAGGCTGCAGGACTGCATCACCTGTGTCAAACTGACCTGTGAGAATCTCCCACAGAAACAGAAGTCAAAAACTGGTTATTTTGACAGAGTCAGTCAGAGTCAGATAGGTAGTGCGGCCTTGGCAACAATAATGAGAAAATTATATGACCTGTGACACTGATGCATGAGTTGAGTGGTGATTAGAAAGGCATTCATTGTTTGACTAACCACAACCGAGGCCTCCTTGTGTGAGACGCTGTGTGAGATACCAGTAGCTCTGGTTAGTTTATTTGTTTGCTTTTGTGTTGCCATCAATCGATGTGTTCTGCAGAGTGTCCTGCTGAGGCAGTTGTGCAGTTTCCCTGACGAGAGAAGCAAACGGCTCTGCAGCTTAGATCGCAGGGCCGAGGGATCGAACACAAATAAACAACTAAGCAAGAGGAGAAATTCCACTGCCTGGAATGTAGACATGTTCTACGAGTTTAAATGAACCTCTTCCTGTTGTTTTGTCAGGGCTAGCTTCACAACAACAAGTATCAGCATGTGGATCCACTGCTGATAAGAATCGATGATACTGACTCCCTTTTCCCAAACTGCTGGATAGCTACAGTTTGACAGTCACGCAGGCATGTTTGGGGAACTGCGTCAAAATTTATATTAATCAGTTTATAACCACGAGTAGCGCTCTTGATCCCTCTGCTCTCGCCCCTGTTTGGATTTCAATCCTCGCTCCGTTGGTTGCTAGGTCACATTGTAGTGAATATCCCTCGACTGTTGACTCACTACGTTGTCTTTCTGCATAACTGACTCCTCACTGCCAGCTTGCATTGAGCAGTTAGTCGTCGAGAGTTGTAACGTTGTATTCCGTCAGTAAATTGTAAACTCAGAGGGACTGAACTGCAATCAAACGAGGACGTCAAATCACAGTAGGATGTTAGATTCTTGAGTCAGCTCTGTTTACTTTTTTGGACAAAGTTGGACTCGGTTGAAGATAAATGTTGATATCTGTAGGAATGGGATGTTCACCTGTTTTGCCTGGATGTTTATACTGTACGGTTTTTATTCAGATTCAACAAAAGAGGGCCAGACAAGCTCTTTCTTTACCTCTTTCCAATCTTTATGCCGAGCTATGCTAACCATTTACTGGCTCTGGAGTCGGAGTGGTGTTGAACTTCTTATCCAAACCTCTGCAAAAAAACAAGTAATATAAGCATATAAGCAACATTCCCCCCAAAGTTTGTTTTGTTTAGCCAGCGTCATGCTAATCTTGCATTGCAACAAATAGATACGTTTCCTCGTAGATGTGCTCCAAATAGAAAGAGCGCTAGGAATTTTTTGTGTCTTTCTCTTACTCACTCTCTGACAAATGCATGTGCTAGCTAGAACAAGATCCTAACAGAAGGCCGTGGTGCTCAAACCGGTTTGTCCACAGGGACTGCAAGAAAAAGGGAAGTTCTTTGGAGCTGCTTTTAAGGTTCACCATGTTGTTCTGAGGGAGGGATTTTAATCAGAAGGGAAAGATCTTCATGTACTGGTTGATTTTTTATGCCTAAACAAACTAAATAAACAAAATCTTCGTTTCCATGACTAAATAAACTGAATAAACAAACTGACAATGTGGCGGACCCTGACAACTTTCCAGTTTCAGACAGTGTTCTGGGGACCTTATTTTCCTCTGAGAACAGCTTGTTTATTCGGTTATGGAAAAGAGAGTTATCATTGCCACATTACTGTCTGTGTTACTATTTCCCCTCAAAAATCTACATAGTGCCCCTTTCACTGAGTAACATTTGCTATAAATGGTGAACTCTTGAAGCGTCTCTGACTAACTCTTTTGTTGAGAGTGTGGTTGTTTCACATTCTAAGTTGGCTGCTCATTTCCTACGATGGATGGCCAGACTTTATATTTTATTTTGGGAATATCTGTGGTATCCCACAAGTACCACTTGCTTAAGTGGACGGAAATTGTTGTTGCGTTGTTGATGTTCTGCCCACAGAGAATGGCACATATTCCCAATCGTTCAGTGTGACGCGAGAGTGAGAAAAAAATGCTCACGTAACGTACAACGTACTTGAAGGATTTTCTTGATTGTTGAATTATCTCTGTTCTCAACTTCCAAAGTGCTGAAAGTGCTTTGAGCTGTTCACAGTTGATTACAAGAAGGATCACTCTGTGCTTATGTTGAAAACGCTGCATAGCAGTGATTTTGGTGGGATGATTTGCACATTCAGAAGTAGATGAGTCAATAGTTTGATCTTCACGTTTCCACAAAATAGTGGTGATGTGATTGAGCTGTACCTCCCCAGCTGTGGTGAATATGCTTTCCAGATGCTTGTGTGACCTACATGCAGTAGACTTCCACTCCATTTGAGTTTTTCTTGTGGTCAAGAAATCGTGTGAAAAACCAACAATAAGTTGATCGCACTCAGGTGTCTGTGTATCTAAAGCCTGCTATAACTTGTTGGTCTGTCAAAACATGTAAATGAGCCACAGTTTCAGTAGGTGACGTGTTTACGTGTTTCGCCATTATGATAAACACAGGTGCTGTTGTTGATTTCAAGTAAATCAAGCATACGCAAAACTGGTGCCTTTAAACCTCCCCTGCACACAAAATGTATTTTTAGCCACTGCTGAAAATAGTCTTTGATAGCTGCAACATTTTCCTTACTTTGTTCTGTTAGTTTCAGTTTTTTAAAAACTCACTGACTTCCAATTTTTTTCCTTTTTAGGTTTTAAGTAGCTTGAAACAGTAGCGTCACTCACTGATGACTCTCTGCCTGTTTCACTGCTCTTTATGACTGCAATTAAAAACAGCTACTGTGGGCCGTAGCTAAAACCAAAACAATAAACCTGTGTCGCCACAGTGTGCCCTCTGGACTGGCAGGAAGACTTGCTTTCCATCTAGATAAACCAACACATGCTCGTTTCCTAGTGGGAACAACAACAACAACAACCAACCTCTCTAACTCCAATCACAGGCAGGCTATCTAACACCAATCAGTTTCAAAGGTAACAGAGGTGACTAACAGGCTTCACAGCATCAAAGCAGATGACACAGGCTATCATCTAATTCAGTGGTGCCAAAACTTTTGTCCATGGAGGCCTGAAAATGAAACTTAATGGTGGGCCAAAAGCAACAACTGTTATGTTTTATTGCATTGTTAAGATGTGAAATGGTACGAGGACTAAGGTTTCCTGATTGCCTGACCGAGTTGATGAAAAATAATTGATAATGAGTGATCGTACATATTAATGAGCATTTTATCTTACAAAAAAATCTTTTGAAGTAATTTAGTTAATACTTTTTCACTAGAAACGTCTGACAGGCCAAATTGAACCTGATAGTGGGCCAGCTGTGGCCCACGGGCTCCACTTTGGGCAGCCATGATCTAACAGATTCACTGACATTCAGGAAACTAAGTAACTTCACTTCAGTTCATCAGTCCGTTCCTTTTAAGGCAAAGTTTTTTTTCCCTTTTCCCTTTTCCATTTGCATAATTTATGCTTATAATCACAGTAGAAGTGAAGCTAATTGGGTGCTAAAAACACGATGGAGCTGACGGGAGACACAGTGAACGGTTCTGGTTCAGGCTTGTGGGAGCTGACCAATTAGAGGAGACTTGGTTTTCAGGAAGGGGGGCCTTAAAAAGACAGGAACTAAAACAGAGTGTCTCAGACAGAGGGGCAATACAGAGCTGTAGCACTGGACAGTATGAGTTTTTAATGTTTTTAAGCATTAATACAAATAATTTATACCTATACTAGTGTTAACCCAAAATAACATTATGAGCCTGAAAATAAAAGCATAATATTAAAAGCATGATATTTCTCCTTAACCTGAGACTAAAAGTCTTGGCTTAGTGAAACTATGGCAGTTAACATCAGCATGTTCCCCAGTCTGTTACTATACTTTGGGTCCTCCACCAAAAAGTATAACAAAGTTATGTAGGTTTGCACTGATTGTCCAGTCTGCATTTAATGATATAAATAAATAAATGTTCTGTATTTGTGAGCCAGTTAAAGAAATAATAATAATATTCAGGAGGAACGTTTTTGGGCCTGAATGCCACAAACAGGGCAGGAAAGCAGGAAGGTATAGAAAGACAGACTTATGCATTTTTGGTTTTGGTCCTTTTTTGGGAATTGTTGACCATGAGTAAAATATAGAACACATGCCTTTTTATATAATGTCATTGTGGTGTTTGAACAAAAGATGTCCAAGTTAAATATGTGTTAAAACTGAATAGTCATCCATAATGTCCTTTTCCTCTGACTTGTGCAGCCCTGCTTGATCATGGCCCAGTGGATACACATGTCCCAGATGATACAGTGCCTGCCTGATGACACCATCAACAGCCTCTACCCCCCTACCGCCTTCCCCATTGAAGTCCGACACTTTTTAGCTGAATGGATTGAGAGCCAAAGATGGTAGGACACAAACACGTCAACACAAGTACAGTACTGTTACGCAGTGATGCTTGCAATTATGCAGCGTTTTTGCATATTTTGTTTATTGCAGATTGTGTGTGCGTGTTCATTCCCTGTCTTGTGTGTGTTTGTGTGTACACAGGGATGATTTTGCGCTGGAGAAGGTGGAGCAGGAGAGCCAGGCTCAGGCTCTCCTGGATCAGACCATCAACATGCTGCAGTCGATTGCTCAGCAGAACGCCAATGTGGTGGACAGGATGAAGCTGATGCAGATCAGCAGGAACATGGTAGGTTTCAGTGACACAGTGCCACTCTGTCTGGTGGCTCCAGAAGAAGCAGCATGTAGTCTGATAAATGCCTCCAGTGTTCTCGCTCAGTGGCTAAATTGCATTGTGGGTAATGTAGTGAAGTTTGAAAAGGAAGAAGAATGTGTGGAATAAAAACGATGGTGGTGATGGCTTTGTTGTATCAATTTTGCTCATTTGTTTTTAAACTGTCCACCAATGTTGTACAAGTGCAATGTTAAACCAGCAGACTGATTTTCAAAACCTGTGCCTACATTACTCCAGATGCAATGTAGCCACTGAGTGACATCACTGGAGGAAATTATGAAATTAAATGCAGCTTGCCGTGGAGCCACAAAAGGCTTTATACTACTTTTTTCACATATGCAGTAGCACTCCCCAACAACCTGTAAACACACTTTAATGTGTGAAATTGGTGGAGTTAATCTTTAAATACTCACCTTTTAGGAAGTGGCCCTCAGAATTGGTCACTACACAGTAGTCTAACTTGTAATTCTTCTGCCAATTCTCCTCGATCGAGCTTCAGTAGTTCTTTCATTGTTAGACATCCAAGTCTCCTGCAGCTTTTCCAGAATTCCTTTCCAGAGACTTCTTATGAATATAATGATAGCTGATGGAGAGTGTTCCCAGTGGTTTTAAGAAGGTGAGAAACTCTCTTAAGTGCTAGGAGAAATACAGCCATACATACAGTCTGATAACCAAAATATATCAAGAAAGAAAACAGTGATTGTCTCGTAAGACAATGCCTCTGTGCTGTAAACACGTTTGTGTCAACCTGCAACAAAAGGCAGCAGCCACTACAGATGTATCATTATCAACGGCATCAACCTAATAAACAGCAGCATGCTAGTAGCTCCACTTAGATATTTTCCACTGTTATTAAGATCTGATGAAACTTGTTTTTGCATTACAGACCATGTTTCAGCAGCAGCCTCTCCAGTTTGGTGTGATGGTCCGGGATATCCTCAGAAAGGAGATTGTTCTGCTCAGCACGGTATGATCCTCCGTCACATATACTGTCTGTCTTTAATTTAACTGCACTATAATGAGCTGTGTGATCATTTTGTGGAAATTAGTGAGACTTGATGTCAGACTGTAGTTAATAGGTGCCAAATGATTAGGTTAGTAGATGTCATTACAAATACATAATTAAGCACACAGGAATAACTACAAAAGCTTATGCCAAAGCACTATAACAGTCGTTTTGCAACGGAAATGGTGCAAAGAATTTGACAGTTTGCTGATTAAGTTCTAACTTTATAATCAAAATATGCAGAATAATAACAGACCCAAGTTGGAAATCTCTCCTTTGTAGGATATGTGTATAAATCATACAAAATCAGACATTTTGGTTGCAACAGGTTTAAAAATGTTAAATTAATAATCTCTTCAGTTTAGCAGCATTTTTTCCTCCTGCAACAACTGGATGTGAGTCAAACTTTGTTGTCCCTGTTGGATTCAAAACTCACAGACAGGATTGTATACTTTTCAGAACTGGTCTTAAAATCAGCATGTGTTTACATTTTCTTCATAGCAAAATAATCTGGTGAAAGATGTACATTGCAAGATGTACATACAGGTATATTGCAAGGTTGAACTGCTAAGAGCTAATTTGGCACCTCTATCACCTAATTTGGCAAATGTGTAGACAATATATTGTGGCTAATGCTAGCTAACTGACTCCATGGCAGTGGTGTTCTTCCTGTTTACATCCCCCAAATTAGGAGGTACAAATTTGGTTTGGGGAAAAAGTAGTCTCAATTTTTTCTTCAATATCATTGATAAGTACTCTATTATCTTATTTAAATGAAATGTGTTACTTAAAGGGGCACTGGGTAGTTTTGGAAAGGAAATTCAAACTTAGAATTTTGATATTTACAGTATTTATGAGGTAATAGTACAAACTTACAAGTATGTTTTTTTCCTTGAATAAACAAGCTGTTCTCAGAGAAAAATAAGGTCCCTAGAACACTGTTTGAAGCTCGAAAGTTGGCAGGGTCCGCCACATATAAACAAAGTAAAACAGCATGAAATTGAATTAAGATCTTTCTCTTTTGATGAAAGTTTCCTACATTGTCCTGGTTTGATTTCTCAAGGAAGATTACCAAAGTTAATCTGTTTTCCAGATGTCCACTGTTGATTTACTTTTCAGAGTGAAAATGAGTAATGTTTAAAACACTCCTGCCCCGAGCACCACCACACTGCAGACGTATAAAGTGCTCTTCCATGCCCACAGCCTCCCCAGTTGCCTAACCCTCCACAATACCCACAGTACCAGAATAGACAGTCCTCACACCCCAACATGCAGGATGTAGACCACCTGGTTCTGAAGGTGCTGGACGTCCAGGAGATCCGGCAAAAGATGCACCACCTGCAAGAAGAACTCAACTGGGAGAGGGAAAACTATGAGGGTGAGAGACACATACTGAACATTTAGTTTTTCTTCAGTAACAAGTTCCCTCATGTTCACAAACCTAATCAGCCAGATTCTGGTGCCAAGAGGCAAAAATGCTGTAGTTGTGAAACTGCAACTTGCGTAAGAAAAGGTTGTTATAGTTCCTCTTTCAAGATCATTTCATGGTTCTTTTTTTTTTTTTTACTTCATTCATATAGTCCTCATTTAAAACCTATTGAAGTTGAAGATTCTGTCTGTTTGAGGAAGGAAAGTGACACAGGAAATTAACCTGCAGGTCTTTTGGTAATCAATTGGTTCTTTTATTGTCTCTCTGGATAAGTGTGATGTGCAGTCGATGACTGTCCCGACCAAATGATTAATTGGCGCATTCATCAGATTAATCACGACTGAAGATGATTGAATTTCTATTTAATTTGTGTTTTAGTTAGTTATTGTCAGCTTTAAATTTCAGAAAGCCTGTTGTGGACAGATACAGCCTTGAGTCAATGGTGATGGAATGACGCCTGACATTATGACAAAAAAGACATATCATGTAAAACTATAAAAGAATAATGGGCCACAAATGGAGCCCTGAGGTTCCTCGTGTCATCCCCGCTCCTGATCTGGTTTCCTCAATGGCTTCCAGAATTTGTGTTTTCAGGGCTCCAGAGTGCGACTGTTTGGGTTGTGTGACTAAACATTTTCATTGGTCACACCATTTTATCTTATTGTTATATTTGTTATTATTACTTATATTTTTTTTTACTTTTAACTGGTATCTTTCATTTTAGATAACAGGATTCATGATGAATGGCAATGGAAGAATTTCATTATACAGAGAAAATTCGTCTTTTTCAATGAGCGCCTTGACTTTGACTTTGACAGTGTACCTAATATTCAGCAGGCCATATTCCACTAATGTTTCCACACGTACTACACATATAGCCACTGTTCAAGTAAGACTGGGGAAAATCCTAAATTTAAATTATATTTTTATCTGTCACATGATTTTTATGATACCCCATAAGAGTCATTTGACCTTATCATTTACACACACATCATTTACATAATGTGCTTAAGAACTACATTTCACAATGTTTTGTCATTAGTATTTTCAAGTGTGTGTGAATTCACATGTGTATTTTAAGACAAAATGTGAGATGCCACGTTATTTGATAACAGCTAAGAGAGCCTTTTTTTCATTCTCCTTTCTACTCACTCTGACATTTCACACTTAAATGTGAGTTACTTTCCTTTCTGTCTGATATCGCTCTGTTGGAAATCCCCTCATTCACGCAGGACAGTGTCCTCCCATTTGCAATAATAACATGAACTATTGTCTTTCATTTTATCTTTCCTTTTAAAAATGTTTTCAGTGTTCGGTCCATGTATCCATAACTGTTGTACCTGAAACGTCTGGCCAAGCTCACTGTATTTTACATGTCAGCCTGGTCATGCATGTTTAAATGTTGTCTAGTCAAACCTGTTTAATCTGGATTTAGAGATTTTTTAAATTCCTGTCTCTCGTGTATTCACTAATGTAAAACAACCCCCATCCTGTCAAAGATTACGTAGTTGGGCACAATTTCCTTGTCAAGAGTTGAAAAAAGGGTATTTTTTTGTTTGTCTCAAATGCAGCAGTATCCTGCAGCACAGAAATGACTTTACATGTGATGTTATTTATTGTTTCCACAGGGCCGATGCAACAGAATGGACTGGATCCCGCAAAGTCAGAAATCCAGAAACTCCAGAACCGCATCCAACAGCTGGAGTACAATGTAAAAGCAATGGCCACGGTAAGCTTGGCAATGGTTTATGCTGCGAGTGCAACGTTTGTGGCAGCTCAGAGCGGAATTGTTTCTTGCTTTATATGAACTGTGATATCAAATCTCTGTATACAACTGAAACTAAAATTGCAGAGTAGACAGCTGCTCCACTTTGTCATTTTGTGTGTCTCTTGACCATTTTATGAATGAATGATGATTTTCATCTGCCTAATCAAGTCTTCAAACAATCGGTTAGTTAATCAGTCAGTCGACACAGAACATTTTAATTGTAGATTGTTTTCAGTGAATAATCAAATGAAAAAGGAAAACGTGTGGATTCCAGCTTTTTTTAAATTGGCTGTCATCATTAACTGAGTCTTTTGAGTTTTTTAAATAGTGAAATGATGATCGGTTTATAACACTGTAACTTATGGACTTGTCAGAAAGACATTTTGTATATTTTATAGTCTACAAAAAACAGTTGATAGAAAGATCAAGTGGTCCAATGTGACACAGCTTTTATTTATGTGAAGCTCTCTGCAGCTTATTATGCTTTGGTGTGTCTGAATCTATGTGATATTTCTGTGTTGTAGAAGCGTTTCCAGTTGTTGAAGGAGTCTGTGGACTTTCTGGACCAGTGTCAGACCCGACTGATCAGCAGGCTGAAGGCGTGGAGGTGGGAGCAGCACAAGGCCGCAATCGGACATCCCTTTGACGAGAACCTAAACCCCCTGCAGACGTGGTGAGGTTTGATCCAGACAGAAAAATCTCAACAACAGTTGGATGGATTGACGTGAAATATTGCTCAGGTTTTCATGGTCTGCAGTGGATGAATCCTACTGACTTGGGTGACGCCCTGTCAGCTGTTGTATAGTTGCCATGAAATCTGCTCCACATGTTCAAACTACCTCAGAATAAAGTCACTTTCATGAAACCCTTAACTTTAAAGGCTTGGCCAATGTTGTGGCTGATGGTGAACGTCTGTGGCCCTTTGCTTTTTGGTACATAGATTTGGTGGCAGAACCTGTCAGTGACAGAAATCACTCTGATTTACTGTTTAGCTAATGAAATCCATGCACGAGAAGGGAAACAGAAACAGAAAGGGAAAGCCCCTTAAGCTTGAGGTATACATGACTTCATACATTTACAGAGGCTTTTTATCAGACATATATTCTCCATTAAAAGCAGCTATGTTAGTGAGAGTGGTGTCAAAAGCGCTGCTTAGCAACGTTAAGTATATCCGCATTCTTCCAGTTTCCCCTTTTTAAATGCAAATTCAGACAGCCTCTACCTGGTGGTATTGAGAGGTGTTTCCTCTCACGCAGGTGCAGAATGTACAAGCTTGTTGGCTGTTGGCTTTAGTCTTTGCGGTGCGTTCAACGGCAGCTTTTTGGCCGTTACACAATGTCGGTCTGCCTTGTCTGGGCCCCTAAACCATTCTCACAAACTAACCTGCAAAATTAATTCCCATCAACCGCAGCTGTAATTTGTTTATATTGGTACTTAGCGAAATGAAGATAATGAATATTGTATGAACATTATACCTGCCTTAGTTAGCATGGTCATCGTGAGCAAGCTAGCTTGCTTGTGTTAGCATTTACTCAAATTATTGCCTCGCAGTTCTGTTAGCATTACTGTAGGGTCTTGTTCTGTATAAAAAAAAATGGTCAAAAAATGTCCCTAAGACGAAGGCGACCTCTTCAAATGACTTGATTTGTCTGACGAACAGTCCAAACCCTAAAGGTATTCAATTTGAAATGATATAGAATGGAGAAAGCAGCAGAGGGTTGGCATTTTTGTATGATTATCTAGACAGACAAATTGATTATTTGATTAATCATTTCACAGGCCAACTGGCATTTTACTTCTTACTCTCTAAATATTGTATCTTAATACTGTATGTCAGTATCAGGATTGAGGAGGTGATTAGCCTGTTTTCTATGTTTTACCAGTTTCAGTTGTTTGTGCTTTCACTTTAAGTCTTGCTTCCATGTGATGTTCATGTATTTTTGTTATTAGGTGTGAGCAGCTGCTCGGGGTGAACGGGAAGTTGAGACAGGAATTGATGCTGATAGGAGAACCGATCCCAGAGCTCCAGGAAAGGCTGGGTCAACTTCTGCAGGTTCTGATACAAAGGTATCACAGTCACATTGTTGTATTTTCTAAATGTTGTATTAAAGAAGTGTTAAAGAAAGCAGACTTTTTAAAACTCACAAACTTAGTCTCAAAGTGCAACATAAATCAATTAGCATGTTTCCTCACTGGTGTTATCTGTTGTCTCCTGCAGCTCTCTTGTAGTGGAAAAGCAGCCCCCTCAGGTCATTAAGACCCAGTCAAAGTTCTCCACCACTGTGCGATATCTTCTGGGGGAGAAGGTGGCTCCCGGAAAGCCTGTGGTGCTGAAGGCGCAGATCATTAATGAACTACAGGCCAGGAACCTGGGCAGTGTTCCTGGGTGAGTCACACTGTTTCCACTGCACAACTTGGAGGAGTGCAAACTGTCAGGGAGGATTCATTAAATGTTTTCCTGGTATTCAGCACCTTTTTCCCACTTGAAGTATCCCTAGGGGGGCAGGGCATTTATTTTTGGATTTGTTCTGTTAATTATTTATTTTGGTGTCTTATAACCCCAAAATAAATGCATAAAATAATTTAGATAAAGGCTAATACTGCAAAAAGGGTTACTGGTACAAACTGGTACTAACTTCTCTGTTCTCTACAGTGATAATGTCGGGGAACTGATCAACAACACAGCCATCCTGGAGCACAACACGTCCAGCAAGAGCACATGTGCCACCTTCAGGAATATGGTATGTACTTCTCTAGGTTTCTCAGCCTACATGAGATAATTGTTTAATTTTATGAACAAGTATTTTCTTTTCCCACAGTCTATCAAGAAGATCAAGAGAGCAGACCGGAAGGGATCAGAGTCAGTGACGGAGGAGAAATTTGCACTCTTGTTCTCGACAGAAATCTCTATCACAGGCTGTGACACTCCCTACAGGATACAGGTATGCACCGATCCATTGTTCTGCTCGTCAGCACACAAGTTCTGTAATATGGCCACAGCAGGGACACACTGAGCTGAACACTTTGTGGTACACTCACACACATAACTTCATTCTGGAACTGTTAACATCATTTAACTTTTGTTTACAGTAAATATGCTTAGTGGGATCATCAAACTTAAAATGATATCACTGATTACAGATGATCTCACTCCCGGTGGTCGTCATTGTCCATGGCAGTCAGGACAACAACGCTCTGGCGACCATCATATGGGACTGTGCTTTTTCTGAGGCAGTAAGTGTCAAACTCTTGTATTGTTTTGCTTTCTAAAAGCCTATTAATAACGGGAAGCTGGTGACGTATATAGGAAATTCCCCTTAGACCACACAGTCTGATTAAAAAATGCTCAGTTCGACCTTCACAGACCCTGCTGATGTGAGTGTGAATTGAGACTGGAGTCAGCTTCCAGCTCTGTGTGCTCATTCACAAACAAAGTTCCTTGAACTATTGCAGGAATATACTATGCGGGGAACTGAGAGAGATGAATCTAAACATATTCCCCTGAGATGTGGCCACAGCGAGCTTTGACACATCAGATATGCAGCAGATATTTATGGTTTACACTTACATATACCAAAGACATGATAGTTCATGGAGTGGAGCAGACAAACTATATATCAAGTTATTAACATATACAGGAAAATAGAGGTATGACATTATGACAGAAAAAGAAAGTGGAGAAAGATTAACCGGTATTTAAATAAGGAGAGATCAACTGGAGGTTTATAAAAATCTTTATTTTGGCAACCACACAAATATGTGGGGCACCGACCTGCGTGAAGATAAGAGACAAGACAGGTTCTTCCAGTTATGTGCCAGATCTTTTATTGACTCTGAGCATGAAATAAACCTGTCAGAAAAAGGCCTAGAGGTTTTTCACAGCAGACATTTTGTAGAAGTGTGAGAGCAGACATTATATGAGAACCACAGGATAAAACTGACAGTTAGTCAGTGCCAACACGCAGGACCTGACTCACCCCGATTAAAGTTGTTTTAAACAGTTACACCTTTGCCTTCACTGCTTTGACATGTCAGAATGTCTGCTGTGAAAAGGGCCTATTTAAAAAAAAAAAAGAAAATATTACAGAGGATAATCACGGTGCAATTGCATATGTACAAGGTGACATTTACGTCCCTAAAACCAATATAAGATCCTCTCCTGGAGATCTGAGTCTAATACTACTCAAACATCAGTATTCACAAACGTATAATGGTTGATTTCGTGACACAACATGTTATACAGTTTCCTATATAGCGTTGGAGGTGAACCAGAGACTTAAAGTAATGTGCACACACGCTCTGTGGACGGGCTTCTTGTTTGTTGCTCTTTCTGCTTCGTCAGTCAAACCAGGTCCAAGCGATGCCTGGAAACAGTCTGACGTGATCTGTAAGAAATAGATTGATTTTTCTGAAGTGCCCAGCCACTGAAACAAATTAACAACGTCTAAAATAAACATTGGTGATGCTAATGTATTCGTATGTATGTTCGGGTTTCTCTCTCTTGTCCCCTGACATTATTGTAAATGCACGCCAGTGTTCTCGCCACATCAGCCTCTTTGTCGTTGCCATCAGGACAGAGTGCCGTTCGTGGTGCCGGAGCGCGTTCCCTGGAGGATGATGTACAGCACTCTAAACAGTAAATTCACGTCTGAGGTTGGCACCAAACACAATCTGGACCAGTACAACCAGCACTTCCTGGCCCAGAAGATATTCGACAAGCCCGACTTTGCTGACGACTATAGCAACACAATGGTTTCCTGGGCCCAGTTTAATAAGGTAAACACAGGTGTACTGTATGAGCTCTGGCACAGACATACGCAGCCTGACATACACTCGAATCTCACAGTGCCTTTCAATCTCACAGGAGGTTCTCCCGGGACGACCGTTCACCTTCTGGCAGTGGTTTGAGGGCGTGATGGAGCTGACCAAGAAGCACCTGAAGACCTACTGGAGCGAAGGGTGAGGAGACTTCTCTGCTGTTTGAATTGTAAATATCAGACGTCTGCTCCATTCTGTTATAATGACGAGCGTTTGCAATGTTTTGCTCCACCAGGCTGATATTTGGTTTCATTGGGAAGCAGCATCTACACCTCATTCTCAAAGACAGGCCCAACGGGACGTTCCTGCTTCGCTTCAGTGACTCTGAGATCGGAGGCATCACCATCGCATATGTGTCTGCTTCTGAGAGTAAGCATGAGTTTGATTGACATGAGATTATTTTGTAAGTTATTTTGCAAAATTCAGTTTATTGGTGAAACTGTAGCTGATAAATAGAACCAATGATATGAAGCCACGTTGCTTTTATTGACTTAGATAAAGTAGGTGTCTGTCGGAACCTTGTGATCCCCCAATTACCACAGAGAAGAATAAGACAAGGATGAAGAAGAAGCCACACAGTGTCGACTAGAGAGCCAGACATGTTGTCGCTCTTGTGGAGATTTCAGTTAAAGCGAAACTCTCGCCAAAAAGCAACCAAGGCTTTATTTGGGATTGAATATGAGTCAAACCTTCATGTAAAAGCATAATTGCGATGAAAGAGGCACTTTTAAGATTTACCATAGTTTCGATTTTGGGCACATTAATTTTGAACGGGAGAGCTAGGGGCATGACACGCTAGCATCAAAATCGCTATTTTTAGAACAGTAAGAAGGCTCGACACTAGTGATGCTACGAGCAAAGTTTCATGTTGTGTCGATCCTTCTTAGTGTTCTAAAAATAGCGATTTTGATGCTAGCGTGTCATGCCCCTAGCTCTCCCGTTCAAAATTAACGCGCCAAAAACCGAAACTACGGTAAATCTTAAAAGTGCCTCTTTCATCGCAATTATGCTTTTACACAAAGGTTTGACTCATATTCAATCCCAAATAAAGCCTCAGTTGCTTTTTGGTGAGAGTTTCGCTTTAATGTTCTGTGAAGGTTCAGAAAGGAGGGGAAGAAGTCTACAAACCCTAGAATATTAAATCATCCGTCTTTGCTTACTTTACTCTTACTGACACCTCAAACATTTTTTCTCCCAGATGGTGGACAGAAAATCCAGAACATCCAGCCCTTCACCAAAAGAGATCTCGACATCCGTAGCCTTGGTGATCGCATCCGGGACATCGGCCACATAACACACCTGTATCCTGAATTTCCTAAACACGAAGTTTTCAAAAAGTTCTACACAGGTATTGATCTTCATGCACAGAGTCAGCTTTGCGGTCTTGAGGTCAGTTGAAAACACAACTAACAGAATGTTTTCCTGTTGTTTCCGCTATCGTTTGAAACAGAGCCTCAACTGCCACTCAACGGAGGTTACATCCCTGTGTCGCTCCAAACTAAAGTCGGAGCGTAAGGAATTATTTTTACCAACAAAGCATTTAAAGTTATATTAAGAAAAATGTAAAAGAAAAATTGGCAACGTGTCGTTTGTCTGTGTTTTGTGTGCAGGGAAGCTGGCTCAGCCACACAACCGCCTCCTGGTATGGCAGCTGTCGGTGACAACTCTCACAGTAATGTTCACTTTCCTGTGTAAGTGTTACTTCTACTGTTTCCCTCTTTCACCTTTTGCGCATACCACCCAACTCACTTCCTCTCTTTTATATTCCTTGGTGCTGTCCTTAAGCTGCTAGTGACTAATCCTGCATTTATGTCTGCACATTTATGCTTCCAGGATGCCTACAGGAATCCTGTAGGCATCCTGTGCCTCCTGTGCCTCGTTTTGTCTATGAAAAAGAAAAAAAAAATGCCTACCTCTGAAAGTATCCCAATGACATAGCCACATTTCCATCCAAAGTACCTGGAACTTTTATTTCCTGTAACTACTTTTCAAGGAACTGAAAGGTTCCTTCAGGACGTTGTGGTTTTTGTTTCTACCACAAACTCCCAATGATTAGGGAAGTTAGTCGTATCAAATGGCAGCTATTTTTAGAATGTCAGTCTTGTGTGTGACAGTTCAACGATGACACTGGACTTCGTCTTCATCCCATCTGTTGTATACTATCTTCCGTTTCTCCATGTTGATGTGATGAAGCACACTGTACAAAATACAAACAAGTTTTATTTTTACAAACTGGTGGCTGAAATAACATTTTGTGAGGATTTGAGCAATCAGAAATGTTCTTGCCCCACTTCCAGATTCACTGTAAATTCTGGCCTTTGCCCCTAAGGTCAAAATACAACGAGTGCGGAGGGAGTCTGTCTAATGCGAGGCAAATAAAAGTTTGCTGCACCTGTTCAGACAACAAAGATTCCATGCTGTCATTATCGTCACCCTTTAAAGATAGATAACACATTCCTCTTTTATCTTTGACGACCTCATATATTTTGTGTCATACCAGTGGTGGTGTTGGTGGTACACTTCACACAACATCAAGATTTCACATTCCGCAGACTTCATCAAGTTCCATAAAAGTAGAAAGTGACTCAAATTTCTTCTGATATAACAAGGCACATTTAACAGCTAGCCAAATTTGCCTGAGCGCTCTCAACTCCTGGCAGCTTAAAAACAACAAAGGAAAATCAGTGTCCTTCCTGTTGTTTTTTTCAGGCATCAGTTTCAGGCGTCATTCAGCCAGTCAGAGTCCATCCATCAAGAGATAATGGAAACGGCAGCAAGTCCTGGTGTGGACTTCAGTCCAAACCCTCCTGTCTACAATGAACTGTAAGTTTTTTTTTATCTTTGTGTCTGTGCATGAAATCCATCACCATGTTTAATTGTTACAAATATACTCAGGCACGGTGCTGAAATGCTGTTCTGCGTGTGTCTGTTCTCTAGGCCCCCAGCAAACAACATGGAGCTGGATTTGGACACTCTCCTCCAGGATCTGAGTCCTGGTAATTAGGAGGATTCCCCATCAGTGTTGTTTTTGGAGCACAAGGCAAACATGAAATAGAGACCAGAGCCAAGCTTGTCTGTATGACCTTCGAGGAAAGTGATGCTGTTTGTGCACACTTTCCTTCACTTTCATCATCCGTCTACAGCCTCATCTACTTTTGAATAAAAATCTCGTAGGAGACAAATTAGATTTCCCTGGGACTCAACTCGTCGAAGGCAGGAAATCGTCATTTTAAGGACAAAATAAAACTGAGAACGAACAAGAGGGAAGAGCGCTGTCATGGCTCTCCGTCACCCCGCCCTGGTGGTTGGTTTATTGATGTTGATTTTCTTTGCTTGTCCGTTTATACACACTCCCACGTGTTTTGGAAAATAAGCGACTTACTGTACAGATTACAGTGACTTTTCAGAGAGACAACCAAACATTCATGAAAACAGGCAAGAGCTGGGACAATTAGTTTATTAGTATAACATTAGATTGATTGGAAAATTAGTGGCCAATTATTTTGGCAATTATTACCATTAGCAACCATCGATTAATGGTTTAAGTAATTTTTCAAGCAAATTGTCAAACTTTGGCTGCTTCCACCTTCTGCAGTGCGAGGATTTATTGCATTTCGCTGTCATTTATGATAGTAAATGAAGAGTCTTTGGGTTTTGGACTGCCGGTTGGAAAAAAGAAGATGCTGCGTTTGGCTCAGGGAAATTGCAATCTGCATTTCTCGCAATTGATTTTTGGATTAAGGATGAATTAATGAATCATGGAAAATAACCAATAATGGAGATAATCATTAGTTGCAGCCCTGTAGAAGACGGTGTGATGCTCATGGCTGTGCAGTAGACCATCAGCTACTGGAGTGCATTCTTTAGTTTGTGCTTGTTGCATGTTTTTGCTCACGGTGAGGCAAAGGTATAATAGTATTTCCCTGTTGTATAAAACCCTCGATGTGATCGAAAAGCCTGGCTAAGCCTCAGCTATAGTTAAAGTCATGTTATACACACTCTATCCCGCAGTAACACAGTGTGTGCATGGTAAGTACTTCATATAGTGTTTGTTAGCCTGAGGTGTCCTGTGGCATAGTAAAGGATTAGGAACATGAATAAGCTTCTCTGTGACTATTGACTGTGATACTACACCACACTGATGGACAGATGGCAGTGGTGGTGATGATAGTGGTGGTGGGAAATGCTCATATTATATCTGTCGACTTAAAGAATTAGTCGTGTGCATTCTCTGTTATATGTATATGTTTTTAGAGCTTTTGTCAGTTAATATCAGCCAGTAATTCTTGTCCGTTTTGTAAGAATGTATCGAGTCCAACTAAGTGGGAATCCATGTTACTGGTAGCATTTTTTTAGTTTCTATATTTCTCTATTTGGTCTACACCTCAGTCACTGGGGTGATAAAACTGATAAATTTAGTGGTAAGTGAGTATTTTTACAAACAGATTTTCCTTTATTCCTAAATGCAAATTCTCAAATCTTAAGTAACTAAATTTAAGCTGTAGTAGGGTCAATTCATGATAAAGGCTTCCTGTAAATAAAAAAAAGTGTGTTGTCTGTAAGCTCCTCCCTCTTTGTAACCAATCAATCAATCAAATCAAGTGTTTGTAATGGAAGTTTCCTGTTGCCCACTGCCCACTTTAATGGAGTCTCACCTGTTGATGTGCCATTTAAATATTTTTTGTGTCGTTAGAATTGTGTAATCTTAAAGCTTAAAGGAGACATATTATGCATTTTCATTTTTTTCCCCTTTCCTTAAGTGTGTTATATATGTTCCTGTGCATGTAAAAGATCTTGAAAGTTAAAAAGGTCAAACTCGCACAGAAAACGCTGCTCCGCGTCAGTAGTCTTTAAGCCTGTGACTTTGTGACATCACACTACGTCACCATGTCACACATTTGCAACATGTAAAAATTGATTTAGCACAGCTGCTCTGTTGTGGTTAGCAGCGCAGGCTCAGGCATATGTGAAATGAAAGAGAGCGTTTGAGACAGAGGTGGAATACAGTGCTGCAGCGCAGGACAGTATGAGTAAACCGATGTGGTTTTGAGCGTTAAAACATATAAACCCATTCTAGTGGTACCCGCAAAAAGAAATTGTGAACATGAAAATCACATGTCTCCTTTAAAATCTCTCAGGGCTATAGTGCACAATAAATTAGCAATCTAAATGAAAAGTAAAGATCAGTGTTGTAGTTAATTAGAAACATAATCAATTCTGACAGGAGATGCAGTATCAGCTTTAAATCTAACTTTTCTCTGATTTTAGCAGCTTTTTTCACACCTGAATGTATATAATAAACCAATTTAATAACTAATCTCTGGTTTTATGAGAAGCTGAACCCTCCATCACAGTCAGTGTAGTTCGTGTAACAATACGTCAGTGTGTTGGAAGTGCCATGTTGCACGTATGTTTGCTGGATGATAACCTTTAATATCTTGTAGATTTACTTTTGGATAAAATCATTCTGAGGCTACTACTACAATCCATGTAATCTTTTAACCATAATGACAAATAAACTTTTTTTTTTTTGTGCAAAATATGAAAAATGTCTTTGTGAATTTATTTACATGAAATTAGCTATGTCCTCTAAATCGACCTTGACTGATATCATTTTGGCACACTGAGGATGAATTGAGACATTCACTGCCCCAGTTGTATCTGAGAAATTTTCCCATTTGATAAATGATTTATGTTAATGGTTTAGTTCGTAGAAGTGGAATATGTGATGATTGATTTGTTGCTCTGTGCGCAGATCTGGAACCATCTATTTAAATCTCATGTTTTTCTACAGTCATTCTAAAAGAAAACACACAAAAAAGGGATTGGAAACATAAGAATTTTCTGATTTTTTTGACATATAAAAATAATAAATCAGTGGCATTGTGATTGGGAAGGTATGCCTGGTACCAAAAAGGCTGTCCATTGAATGAGAGCATATTGGTGTGTAACATAATTGGCATCACTTCCATAATCCAGCAGCCAAAAGAGGAGACATTGCATAACTACCATATTATATTTCCTATTCATCCAGTTTCAACAATCATGAAATGTTTTTTTTAAAAAAGAAAACTTTACACTGTACATCACAAAGCTTTTCCATTAGAACACAAATTCTAATTTCAACATGTCACTAAAATGTAAATTCTACTCAACCACTGCCAGGGAAATCACACTGAAAAAAAAAAAAAGATTATGTAGAGGAAGCAGAAAGAGAATCAGCTTACATGCCTGGTTCAATAACTGCTCTGGTGAAATTTGTCAAAAAATGCTAACTTATCTCAGTGCCCCCGTCCCCTTCCCTCCATCCCAGCAGCTTTGGATGTCCCCTCATTAGAGCAGAACAAGATGGCTGCCTCATAAACAAAGGGAGGAGGTAGGGTGAATGAAGGAGGGATGGAAGAGAGAGGGGACACCGGGCTGATGCAGAGCTTCAACTTCAAAGTTCATTCTCTCTTGTGTAGATTGTATGAAAATAAAGGTTTACATTTATCACCCTGTACAAACACACTAAAGATTTCAGTCGCCTTCGCGGTGACCTTCTCTCTTCTCCCAAATTATCAGAGAGGGGCTTGTCCAATAAAAACTATCTCACTCCTAAAGAGCCACCCAGCTCAGCGTAGAAAAGAGAAGGCACCAGGTGTTTGCCAACACCAGCAACAAGCCACTACACCTCATGCACTCTTTCATTTCTAACCTCGAGTTGATGTAACAAAGACCCTTCAGTCGTGTCTGTCAAACAACACAATTCAACTAGGAAAAATAAAACGCTTGTTCCTCATGACAGCTCGTCGGGTTTGCTTTCTTTGTTTTTCCATGGCAGACACGCAAAGGTAAAAAGCAAACCAACTATCACACACCTGTACATGAATCTTTGATAAGCGCTGCTCTTAAAGCAAAGCTCATGTCAGAAAGTCATTTAAAATGTAACCCAACATAAATACTGTTTGTAAGTCGTCTGAATGTGTTGATTTTCCCAACAGATTTCGTGCCAATTAAACCATTTTTCGAGTGTAACGTTGTTGAAGACTGAGCTCAGAAAAGACCAGATGGTTTTGTGTTCTGTGTTTATTTTGATATAAATATGAATGTGTGTGTGTGTGCTTCACTAGATGAGACACAAACTCCCAGCTGACTGAATTTTGGCTTCGACTCAAGGTTAAGTCGTTGGATATAAATAGGGGCATCGCTCTAAACATGGAGCCTGTTGAACTTTTGCAGTATCAGTGAGGGCGGGGAAAAGGCCACATCTTTCCCCTAAAAATATGATCGTATGATTAAAAAATAATCATAATACAGACAAAAGGTGGCAATGAAAAGTGAAAAATAAGGATGATCAGTTAAAACAAGCACACACGCATACACATGCACAGAGACATGCATGCACACTCACTCTCTGTCTCGCACACTCACTCTCTGTCTCACACACACACTCACACATACGACTGGGGGGGAAAAAAAGAATGTGAGCCGAATAAATACTGGTAAAGTACAATACGTACATGTAATTTACCCAAAGTTCATGAAAACGGAACAAAACGAAGGGCGAGATCACACTGGATTCAAAATGGAAAAGCATGCAGAAGTCCACTGCTCTACTGTAGCTTCACTCCTAGCAGACTACAAAATAGGGAGAAAAACAGAAAGAGAGAGAAAAAAGGGATAGAAAGAGAGAGAGAGGCCCCTGTCCTGAGCAGTTATAGCCACCTGGTCAGCCAGGAGTGACTGACTCCCCACACCACAGGGCACAGGGTGCTTCCTTCAGTGGCAAGTCTTCTTCTAACCCTCCATCTTTGTCCTGCAGTCCAAGGGGGAGGAGGAGGAGGAGGAGGAGGAGGGCGAGGAAGGATGGGTAGAGGTGGAATCAGGGCTGTGGCTGCCCCTTCGCTGTGATTCAGTAGGTCCAGTTCTGGGATAACAAAGGTGTTTTCAGGCGGGGGTCTGTGTTAGCGTGTGTGGAGGCGGGGTGGGGAGGAGGTATGTGTGCAGAGATGCTGAGTGGGCTGAGGATGGAACTGAGGGTGCAGATTGAAGGGGGTTGAGGGGAGGGTGAGGGATAGGGGTCAGAAATCTTCTTCTCCAGGCTTATAGGGCCTGTGTCTTGAGCTCGATGGGCTCTCCCCTGGTCTCCTGCTGGCCCTCGGCCTCTGGGGGCCTGGTGCCCTTCAGTGTGGCGAGCCTCTCGGAAAGGCCGCGCATACGGGGGAACAGCATGAAGTCGTACAGGAGAGCGCCCATGGCACCACCGATCATAGGTCCCACCCAGTACACCTGAGAAGGCAGAGAGCCGAATGTGTCAGTGAAGTCTCATTATTATGGCTTGCAAGTTGTGTAGTGTAAAACGATTTACAGATCATCTTACCCAGTGGTTGACAAAATTCCTGACCAGGACAGCAGGGGCGAAGGACCTGGCTGGGTTCATTCCTGCTCCAGTGTAGTACATCTAAGTCAAAGACAGAGAGGGTGGATCAGGGTTAGGACTGTTAAATTAAATACGTGAGCCCATTGAACTATTTCAAATTTCTAGGTCTCCCTGGTTGGTTCTTACCCCAAGAAGATGCCCCATGAGCACAGAGAAGCCGATGGCAAGGGCAGCAGAGCCCAGGCGTCCGTTGCGCCTCTCATCAGTCACGGCGAAGATGCAGACAACGAGCTGCAGGGTGAGGAAGACCTCCATGGTGGTGGCCATGCCCAGGCTGATGCCTGGCTGCAGCTGAAAGACAGAAGGAGCATAGAAAGAGTAATGAAATGAATGTTGTTTTTTACATCATACATCAATACACCCCTCCTTTAATAGATCTATATTGCATGTCAAGACAGACTTGGCAATTCTGTGTTATGTACATGCAATACTTCTACATATAATGTCTAAGTATCTCACTATTTAACAGTCAGTATATAAGAAAAATGTAACATCACATTTGTAATACAGTATTCAGAGCCAGTCTGCTTGAATTTGCAGTAATGGATGTAGTGTTTCAGTGTCTTACCGTGTTGAGTGCGAGGTTTCCCCTCATGTTGCTGGGTGTGACCCCATAGAGCACTGCGGCACCAGCCATGGCTCCCAGACACTGGGCCATGATGTAGAAGAAAGCGCGGAACAGGGACATCTGCGAGCCAATCAGGTAGGCAAAGGTAACAGCTGGGTTGATGTGTCCTCCGCTGATGTGGCCGATGGACTGGATGAGGGTGGCAGCCGCCAGCCCAAAGCAAAAGGCAACATGGAGGACATTATGGGGCCCAGTGGTCCAGCGGAGGGCTGCCCCCAGCCCAAAGAATACAAAGAACATTGTGCCGTAGAACTCGGCGAACACCGCCCGCCAGAAGGACATGGACCTGAACTCCCACATGGTGGCAAAAAAGGTCAAAAAGCAACCTTTAAGCAATGGAGGGATGAAAAGTCAACGGATAACTTGACTAATTCACTAAAGGGAGATGCTGTCTCTCCACAGTAAACACAGAGCAAATAACAAAAAGTTTGCCCTCAAACAGAAACTGCCTCTCTAAAGCTAAATGCAACAAGACGTAAACTGCTCAACATTTAACTCTCATGCAACTGTGAACAATCTGCTGCTCTGCTGTCTGGACTCTGGTTTCTGTCATAGAGAGCTCCTAAGTGGAGCAATACGCCAGTCTCTGTGCATCTATGTGCCAACCCCGCTGGTTGTTAGTAGAAGAACATGGATAGACAAACGTTAAGCATGTCCTGCAGACATTCAGCCTCTTTACCAGAGCAGGGGAGCTCGGAGGCCTTTTTATAACACCCCAGGGCCACAGCAGCCCCCCGGAGCCCATGGGAGGGGCCAGCGCACAATGACACAAATCAAAACAAAACCATTTAACCCTTCTCCTGCCTGGACCTCCCTTGGTCTGCTCATTGTAGAGATTACCCTCAATCTGGACTAATAGGTTGCAAGATGAATTGGCACTGACCTTGACAATTAATAATCTCAAAACACAACACAGTTTAAGTTTTTTTAAATTTTTTGTTTGTTTCTTGAAGCTCAAAAGTAAACAAAGTATAAAATGCTTTTGGGCATCATATATTATCCTACCTGAGTACCACCAAGAGCCAGGGTGAAGCATTAATTCAAAGAAATTCCCATAACTGACTGAAAAAGCCCCCGTGAGAAACTACACTGACCTCAAGCCTGGAAATAGAAAAGCAGTGGGCATGTGGTGGGAAGAACCTGTGAGCCGATACAAGTGGAGTACAGTGGGAGTTTTGCTCGGTTTCTATCACTTTGGATATTTTTACAAGCACAGAATTAATGTCATTGCTATGTCCACCCTTCACTCTTTCCCCATGATTTTGCTTTCACCGTCTCCTCTGTTATGTACAATCAACAGTTCACATTCAACCCAATCAAGGCCTGCAATCACCGAAGCACCAGCAATTTCTCAATTTCTGGTACAAATTAGGTTTGTGGCAGCAGAACTGATTAGGCACAGTGTTGCATTGTGTATGTTTTGCTGGGCGGGTTTGCGGGCTCAGGTCGGATAAAGCGGTGGAAAATCCACGGTTGGAGAGGAAGAGGGGAGAGCAGGCCTGGCATTGAGCTTCTGCACTGGAGCATCATGCTGACCAGGACAGCCAGAGGGACGGCCGCAGCCCCCTGAAAGGATTATGCTGAGCTTGATGCTTTTCTCCTTTTCATGCATGGAAACAAAACGCTGGCAGTAACAGTTTCTGCTGGTTTCTATGATGTGTTTGTCTTGCCGTCACTGATGAATCCTTCATTTCCCTTTCCATGGGCCAGAGTAGCTGTATATAGAAAAGGCATATATTGTTGGTTTCTGCGCTCACACTCCAAAGATGCTAGAACAACATCGGACGTTTATGCAAATATAACCGGCAGACATTATTATGTCTCAAACTGTGTGTCTCACTGTGGAAGTTGTCTGTGTTTTACAAATATTTCAGTGATTTCTCACATCAGTCTCAGAGCGGGCTGCAGTTAGAATGCCATTAAGAAACATAAATAACAAAAACCTGATAAACAACTTGTTGCTAGACAAATATATATATATATATATATATATATATATATGTATATATATGTATATATATATATATATATATATATATATATATATATATATATATGTATATGTTTTTGCTAAAAATAGCGTTGATCCTGTTGATTCTGACAGTTTATTAGTTTGCCGGTTGGCGCACCTCTATTGTGATGAGTATTATGTCCTTCTCATGACTCCCTCCATCAGTGGTAAGCCACCTTTTGTGGGTTTAAGCCCACAGTTTAGTTTTACAGGGGAGGGGGGTGTTGAAAAGGTGCTTGCATTGTGTTTTCCTGTTCCCTGGGTCCAGACTGCTGACATACACATAATCACATGCAGCCCCTAAACATCTCACGCTGGAGTGGAAGCTCGGGGCCTGCACTCGCCACACAGCGGTGAACACATGTATTGCAGGAAACATGATTCCCACAAACGATCCTTTTCTTATTTACCTGTATGCTTACTGTGCCCATGAATCATCTGTGACTATGAAGGAAGTGTGTGCTGTTTTGAGAACTCACACCCTGTAAAATCTCTAATTGTTTACACTGGAAATGGCATGAAGAAACTTCAGGCTTCCTGTTCCCTTTTTGCACTCTGTATGTAAGTACAAAGGGGATGGGAAGCCCCCGAACTGCCCTGTGATTGTTAGAGAGAAGTGAGAGGCACATTAGCACTACTCAGTGGTTACACGAGACATCTCATGTTTTCATAGCAGTTGGTTAAAGGGTAAGTTCACAGGTTTTTCAATTATCACATGCACCCACGTGAAACTGAAAAGGGAGATTAGTTTCTCCTTCCCAGAGGCGCGAAACAAAATTCAGTCGTCTAATGTAGAAAAATACTTTAGAATCTAAAATTTCCCCAACCTGAATATGAGGGTTTAGCAGACCAAGTTGCTTTGTTTTAAGTCACTATGTTTTTAGAGTGAAATCTCCTTTTTCCTCATTCGAAAATGATGATCTGAATAATGTGGTCTGATGACGCCTCATGTCTTCGGCAGAGTTGGGAGGGTGACTTCAGAAATGCATTCCGACACAGTTACTCATTACCTGCTATAACATGTAGTAACATGACATAACAAGTATAAAAGGAATGTATGTTGATTACTTTGTTACTTTTGGATTACCTCTATGCCAAGCACATGAATACACAGTTGTGTGACACTCTTGTGTATTCAGTTTCAAGACCAGAGTGATGTTGTGTGAGATTAAATATAATCCCGCAAGCAATCGTCCTTTTTTCCAGAATGTATCTATAATGTAATTGCATCTTCATTTCAGTAACTTTAATGGACAACAGTTATGTATTCTGTTACTCTCCCAGCCTGGTACTCAGATCACATTTTTGCACAAAGCAGTGGTTGATGATTTTGTTCCCCCTCACTGACATATGAATTGGATGGGGTTTCTTTGTGCTCAGCAGGAACAATTACAGTGCCCAAAAATATTTCAACATACTGTATGTATTGGCTTGTCCGTACTTTTGGAAATCATACCTTGTTTGATAGCGAGACACATGAGTAGTATATACATTTAGTGAAGTACTACACTCAGTGTACCTTTTAAAGCTACTTTACTTGAGTATTTCTATTTCATGCCACCCCAAACTTCAACTGCACTACATTTTAGAGAGAAATTTAAACTTTTTACTCCACATTTATTTCAATAAATGTTAAGTTACTTTGCAGATTCAAATACAAAATATAATCAACACATGATTTATGATAAATTATGGATTGAGGTTAAGTAATAGAAAATGTGGCCTTATCTTTATCAGATGAGCATTGATGTGACATAAACATTAATGTATCTTTAATTATAATCCAATAAAAAACATTCTGAAATGGGACATTCTGCACACGTACTTCTACTTCTGGCAGTTTTATCATCTTTTAGCTAGTAGTTTTGTGATTTCCCTTGACTTTTGCCTGCAATGAGAATTTGAACTTTTACCTTATTTGTACTATGAGTACTTCTATGACTACTGCTGAAATCACATTCTAACTACAATTCTAATCAGTTGCTTCCTCAGTATATCGTATCTCTACACTGCAATGATGAGTCCAACTTTCAGAAAAAGTGACGCTTCAATGCTAGGCCTTGTATTCAGTGGTGTGAAAGAGTTTATTAGAAATGTATAACCAAACTCCCACAGCATAAGACAAACGCAAAGGTGTTCAACACATGTTGAATCAAACACACAAGCTTCCAAAACATATTCTATCTGATCAACAAACATTTAAAACCTGTATTATTTAAACTATCTGGGGAACTCTTGGTAGACTACATAGGATCTCTGCACTCGCCTCTGGAAGAAAATTAATATATGTACTGGCTACAATGTGCAATATTTTGTACACTGGCATAGAGAAACAAACTCTTCATAAAGACACAATGACTTTATGAAGAATTCCCACTTCTTTAATACCATAATCTCAACACAAGCTGTAAGTTGCACAAGCATCATCTGTTTATTTTTAAATGCTGAAATGTTTAAAAAAAAAGAAAGAAAGAAAAAAAAAAAATTGTGTTAAATAGTTGCAGATGTTGGCATACATTGGAAAACCCATTTTCAAGCAGGACTCCTGCTTTTTAAATTAACAGACAAAATAAGTGCAATTTACAATACAAACATTAAAGGGGAAAAATCTGTCATTAAAAAAATCTACTTTTTTGGAAAATAGGCATTTTGAGTTACTTTTTCACTTCATTAGAAATCACAATGTTCAATACATAACCTGACATCGCAAAGAAAAAAAACAGAGAGAGGGTGTAAGACATCAGCACATCCCATTACAGTCATTTGAGTCAATGAACAATAACATTTTCTTTGAACAGAATTGTCCATGCAGAACAGAACAGCAAAGCACAGCACTGTATGTCGCAATGGATCTCTGTGCATGTCTGTAACCAACAGTCACTCCCTGTCACCCCCTGGAGGGGTTCCGCTTTGGAAACTGCGTAGAGAGATGAGGATTCTTCTCCAGCATGGCTGCCAACTCATGTCTAGTCTCTCTTCAGCTGACTCATAACTTGCTTTGTTTACTACTGAGGTGGCATCCATATTCATCTACTCAAGGTCAGGCATTTCTGGAAGAGAAAAGAATAAATGTGAGATTGTGATTCGATTTGAATCTAATCATTCACCTATAAGTACTTATACAAAAGACATGCAAAGACAAAATAAAGCAATTAAAGGTAGTTCATAAGAACTACCTTTGAAATTAAATGAAAGTGATTAGACTACTACAAAATAAAGTCCCACAGGCTTTTGGATAGAGTGCAACCACATCCAAACTCAATTTACTCATTTGTGATTTTATGAATTATGAAACATTTAAAAAGGTGTTAGCGATAACATTCAGCCACTAAATGTGGCATTCCACTTTCCCCCACTATTGCATTCACTTTATAAAACTGCTGTTGTAATCACGCTGTTCAAATGACCTGTCCCCTCAACTTGCCAGGTTGTTGCACCAGAGGATGATGCTAACAGTAGGCTTAGTCTTTTTACATGTCTTCTCATGAAACAAAGATACCATTTGATCCGAACGGTGCAATAATATTGTCTGACAAACCCTTTTTTTTATTATCAATTCACAACAAAATGTTTTTTATACTCTGTGCCATTCCTCAAGCTCATATGCATGTCTACATGAAACATGTTATAATTTAAATTTAACTCTTAATTATAGCCAGATATGAAGAGTAAAACTGAATTTAATTTCAGGACAGAAATATAAAATTTAGCCTTTCCTTAAATTGTAATCACCATACTCTCATATGTCCTATGATGCTATTTATGATTATCAGCACTGTCTCCAACTCCATAATCTAAAGACTATCCATTTAAATTAATAGTACTTACTTTCATCGTCACTGTCTGCAGAATCACGCTGCAAAACATGACAAACACTTCATCAACAACACTATCATCAAGTAAAATTCACTTTTCTCCAACCTGTCTCCATGATAAAGATTCACGTCCTTTAAGTTCTATATGTATTAAAAACATACCTCTTCCTCTGGACCATCTAAATCAGGTAGATCATCTCCTCCCATGCTGTTCATCATCTGTGCAAATCACAGGAGACAACAATCAACACTACAGCATATATAAACAAACACACACATACATACATTCACTGTTAGGCACCGTGTTCAGCATGCTGCTTACCTCTGAGAATTTGTCAAAACTTGACAAGTCCTCATCTGAGTCATCTTCCCAGTCTTTCCAATTAATGAAATCCACACTCAGCCAGTTGTTCTAAGAGTAGATAGATTCAAGCGTATAAATGAGGCAATATTTAACATGTCTTCAGCTTCTTTCAGCCGTTTTTCAATACTGATATTTAATTTACCATTTTTGATATGTAGTATTTAGGACGAAACACATGTTCTTTTAATATGTAGGTTAAAATAATGAGCGAACAGCTTTGAAAGATTTATTTCCACATCAACAGCAATTAAATTGGCAACATCTGGTATGTTACAAGTTTGTACCTGTGCTGCAAAGTGATTAACATCTGCTGACTCAACAGGTTTTCCCCCCCTTTTCTTTAAAGGATGAAAGTTACCTTTGTCTTGTCTTTGGTAAGTCGTGGCCATGCTTTTCCAGCCTCTGCTTTTCGTAAACAACACAACACAGACCTATCAGTGCGTTTGTGTTTGGATTCCTGCATGGAACAGACGGTTTGATGAAGCTTATGAAGGAATTTTAGCACATATTAAAACTGCAACTATGTCTACAGGTGTCACACATACTTTGGGGTCAATCTCCCCAAAAAGCTCCACTGTATTCTGGTGTTTGATTTTATCTGCTCCACTGACACAGCTGTGGGATGGAAAGAAAAGAAGCCATAATTCCTTTACAAATACCAACAGTGAGTGAAAATATAGAGCTTATTTGTGCTGTTGTGAAGCATTTTAATGATCGTCCTTTCTTTAAGATGAGTCTGGGAAATGGGGCCATGGTTTGCCTGAAGCATAAGAAAATTCTAATCGTACAACCATTTAACTGGTTACAAATGCAACTCACCTGAAAGTAACTTTGGCGGTGTCAAAACGAACTTGCACATCTTTACTGTCCTCCACACAGAAATCTACAAAAACAGTGTCTCGTCTGTCATACCACTTTGCTGTTGCAGGATGCCTAATGACAAAATAGAAAGAAGGATTAAATGACAATTCAGCAACACCCATGCTACATTTTAATCTGACATGGTAATATTTCAGGCTTGATAATATGAGTGGGGTACATGGTGTTCACAGCCAGGGGTGGGTGTTCTGCTCTGGTGGCCCACGTGTATGCGGTGCAGTACATTTGAGGTAACGTTTAGCTCATGTTGACAGCAGCTTCATTCATTCACTCACTCCAAATTACATGACACTCTCTTAAATATACTTCACCGATTTACCCAACTACAACCAATAACTGTCCCCTCAGAAAAGCATTAATCAAAATGGTGCACCTGCTTACATTTTACTATGGAAAATACATTCATCTGAACATTAATTTCATTGTCATGCTTAAGGGATAACGCTAATGCACCACTCTTAGTAAGTTGTATGGTTATTTGGTTGTCAAACACAGCAAAACTACCATTTTTTTGACTGGAGTAGGGCATCTTGTATAAATCATCATTAGCTAACGCTAGCTTAAGTGAACTCTTCGAGCTAATCATGACACCATGCTTTTCCAGTGCTAACCATAAACGTTACCCTTGTCGTGTTGGTTGACATTAGCCTGCTAGCTAGCCATAACTGAGCTAATGCAAGGCGCGTTGACAAAACTAGCAAGGAGTTCATCAGCTTATGTGACACAGTGGTGCCAAATTAAATTACACTTAAGGAAAGCTGTCGGTGGATTTCACGGTGTGCTGTGCCTTTTAGTCTTGACTGTCGTGTAAGTATGAGTGCAACACTGAAGCTAACTCGTGTGCTTAGCTCAGTAAGCTAATTTTAGCTGGTTGATCCGCAAAATACCACATTGCCACGACTTTTTAGCTGGTTCGCTACGGCCGGTAACGACTACATAATAACCCAGGACTTACATCTTTTAGCAATTAAATTCCCTCGTCGGACCACGATATAGGTAATAGTGCTACCTAGCTGCAGTACCCGGCAAAAACGAACTGAAACCTAAACAGTTAACTCAAACGTTTCCGACAGATTCACTGGTGTCTCTCGAAACATCGCGTGTTTTTGCCAATTCTATCGTGACGTCGGGGGCGTGGGCACGGGATCTCAGCAGAGTGAAGCCGTTGGAGAGTTCTAGAACGAGCGCGCCCAGTGAGCAGCACGAGGGCTCCACCAGCAGACATGTCAGACACACTGCCTGATGATGAAGAAGATGGTGAGGACGACAATACATGAAGCCAAACAAGCATAAAAACTGCTCTGACTATTCCAATAATGTCGCAAGTGTAGGGGTAATATTCAGATTCCCGAGTTCCTTCAGTCGTGAATTTAATTGGCTTTCGTGGCATGACATTTGACACGTGTTGCCTAAACACCATTTCAATAAAGACAAGGAAGAAATGTACAGAGAAGTAATGACAACATGAGTTTATGTAGTTTTATTAGTAGTTAATGACATATATAAACAAAAAGTACACTACATACCGAAACATAAAAAATAGTAAATATTAAATAAGAATGGATGTGTTACAATAACTTATAGGTACAGGTCTAGGTGTACACATAATTAAATGTAGTAGACATAGTAAGTTTACATTAATAGGCTTTACTCAGAATCATTAGTTCACATAAATTACGTCTCTGGGGGGGTCTAAGTTGTACAAAATAATAAAAAATATCTTAGATAAAATAAGATTGATCTATAAAGACATATCCTGTAATTTACACATCTTAACCATCAAGTTCAGAGGAAAGCCGCTTGAAGAGTCGATACAATCCTCGCTGATAGGTACTTTATTTCAGTATTTGTGCACATACAAAACTAATTTTAGCATATTTCAACTTATTTTTAAAATGTGATTGGGTCAAGACTGAATTCAATAATAACCTTTACCATGATTAGCGATGTTTTCATTATTGTACAAAACAAAACAAAACAACCTATGACTTATATTGAAATGTATTAGAGACACACATCACACATATGTTTTCTTTAAACTATAAAAAAAGAAAGGTCTTTGGAGAGTTTTCACTTTCATTTAAAGATGCATGCTGGGAAGTCTGCTGATTTCGCTGCAGATCAGGCCCCTCCCTTCCTTTACATAAACGTATCTACAAAGTAATATGTGCTTAATATATGATCATTGTGTACTGCATAGTTCATCTGATTGGTGCAAACAACCAATTTGATTCTGCAATGGCAGAGGGATTTGACAAACATAAAGGAATAAATAATGAGGGATAAAAAGTTTAAATCAAACTAAATCTGGGTTTTCAGTGTGTCTGTGTGAAAGGCAAGTTGCCCTTGGTTCAATTAATAAAGTTGTTTGAATCTGAATCTCAGGACTTCCCACAATATCAGTTTGAAGACCTAACTTGGCTACAGACTCAAGAAATTGATAAGTACTTAAAATAAGCACAGTAGGAATATCAGATAGATCAGACCACGTGTTTTATTGTTTATCTTCAAAGGTTGCCGTTATGGCTGAAAAATGACAACAGAAATCAACAAGTGTGATGATTTCACATTCCCCCACAATGCACGTCAGCTGCCAGGTTTCTATCCTGAAGCGACTGTTGCTCACATGACTTCACCGTTTGTCTGTCTATAAGTAGGCCTACTCAATGGTCCTTGTGTGTACTACAATATTTGCCTCTGAATTTAGTGGAGTAAAAGTATATAGTGGAATGGAAGCATAGCCTGAGAGTACATATGCTTCAAATTAAACATTCACACTTGCACAAATTATTTTCCAAGTTCCTTTAAAGGTGAAATATGTAAGAATTGGTCAGCTGTTCAATTCATACTCCCAAAAAATAGTCAGGGACCAAGTGAAGAATGCTAGCAGGAAGCGGTGCCATAACATGTTGTCACCCTGTTGATGATTTTAGTCAGTTTTTCAATGTGTTGAACTAAAATTCTTACATATTATAAATAAATAGCTGGTAAGACATAATCAACATCAAGAGGGATAATTCAAGAAAGTGTCTCATATCAGAGGGGTTATAAATAAGTGGCTTTTGGGAGGTTGTTTGGAACCTGATAAACAGTATACAGTTGCTGATTCCACTCTTGGAGCCATCACACTGGATCATTTTTTTCAATTTGTCTATATAAAAAAATGTCAGAAGCTGATTTTTGTCTTGGTCTATTCAGTGTTGAGAGTTACAAGTAATTAATGATGTGTGCATCATTTACTGCCATACAGAAAAGGCACAGAGTGTGACATGCTTATTTTATTGCTTCTAATCCCTTCCTCTGTCAAGAAATAGAGGAAGAAAAAAATAGAAAAAGCAAAAAATAAGTAATGATGACTCCCTTGTGAGATCTCCATTACAATATGAATAAGACTACAGGGGAGCATAAATGAGACTATAGGTTCATTCATGAGCTGCAGGTCAGCAGTAGAATAAATGTTGCTGTTTATAAAAGAATACTTTGACAGCATCATGGGTGCAGCAGAAGATTGAGGGTATATTTCTGCATTTGGAGATGATGATGAAAAAGACACAAGGCTCCAGTTTGTTGTTCTTTTCTCTGAAGAGACAAGCACAGATGCAGCGGTGGAAGCCAAAGTATCTCCCTTCACAGCTTGTTTATTAACAGATGCCTCCTTAGCATTGCTCTCAGTCATAATATCGGAGTGAAGTTTGGCTTTATCACTTTAGGCCCTCATAGGGATGGATGCTGTCAAATGCACCTGCCAGACAGAAGACTTTAAAAGCAAACGCGGGAAGCTCTTGCTGCTGTCACTTTGGGAGAAGCTTCAAGCAGTTGGACTTGGACAAGAGGGGGAAAGTCTAAGACACAGTGTCACCAATATGAGGCTTGGCAGCTGTCGTCTGTCGATAGAGCATGTGGAACAATAAAGGGAATGCGGGATAAGAGAGCAGCGCCATCAAATGAGTGGGAAATGTTCTCTGTGGATTGAGCCGTGGATGACAGGGGATAAGATAACAATGCCAGGCTGCTTCTGAGTGTGTGGGACTTGACTGGAGATGTCAGTGAGGATTGAGGAGGGGATGAATCAGATAGTGGCACACTTTACATGCTTGATGCAGAGGAGGGTTTAGAAAGATTTGTAGAGGTGACAAATAATTGTTCTTTCTTTCCAACTTTGACCACCTTGTGCCTGACATGTACCTTTTTCAAGAAACAGAAGTGGAGCCGAAACAGTGGCAGGCCTTGTGATGGATAATGGACACAAGGTGGGAGGGGCGACACTCTGGAGATGGGAGGCTGGAGGTACCTGAGTAAATGTATGTTACATATTTAAGTACAGTATTGAGGCACTTGTATTTTACTTGAGTATATCCATTTTCTGCTACCTATACTTCCACTCCATGCACCACATTTTGGAGGCATATATTGTACTCTTTACTCAGTTACATTTATTTGATGATTTAAGTTACTAGCCAATTTGTAGATTTGCAGAGCCAAAGTAGCCACTTTTTAAATAAGTATGAATAAAATATATTTAAAAGAATAAGATCATTTTTTTGAATATCAGATCTGATAATCAGTCAACCCATAGTACAAAATATATACATAAATGCAAATCTATGTATAACGCGCTTTTAGTTTTACTTTTGAAAGTTAAGTAAATTTGTTGTTGTAAAATTACTTTTCATGTTAAACTGGCGATGTTGATTGCACAATGTAATGGATAAAGACTAATGAAACTATCAGCATTTTCATCGGTTCCCTATAACCTCGCAATTAGTACATCATTTTGTTTGCCACCGGACAGGCGTTTGAGCCATGAAAAGGAAGGTTAACAGGCAATTGATTTCCGTTATAGACTAAATGATTGAATAAACTCACGTTTTGACCAGTGTTATTTGTGACTCTGAGGAAAACTGAAATAATCCAGCAGGAGTGGCAACAGTAATACTATAGCCTCATAGCCCGTGTTTAAGGATGATGCGACATGAAGCACAGACAAGAGTGGAAGACAGGCCTGAGCATTACTTGTAGGATAATCTTATAAGAGTTGGTCCACAGCAAGAAAGCCAATATGGATTCATCAAATTCCTTTATTTAGTGTCAGCTGTTGATATTATAGAACTGGCAAACCAGACTAGAAGCATCAGTCTCTATGCTTATTTGATTTTTTTCACTAATCCACTTAATGAAAATCCACGCTATCTGCCTTTTAATGCAACATTTTACCAGATAAGTGTATTGTGTGTTATTGTGTGATATTGTTCTTGAAAGATGGTGCTTTTACCTTAAAGCCACTGAAGGCCGTAGCAGCTTTACAATAATCTAGTCTCATAATTTACTTATCATTAACAAAAAGAAAGACATAAGTAAATTAGATGACTTCTAGGAGCTTTCTTCAGCTGAAACGTGATGTAAATGAGGGATTGATTAACATCAGCTTGCTGTTTTTGCTACCAATCACTCTGGCAGATAATAAAACATAATCTGGATGCAGTATTGTGTACTTAAAACCTAATTTCCTTTTTCAGTGTTGTCTATCTGCCAATAGCTTGCCAACTGGCCTGATTGTAATGCTGCCATTTATAGTTTGTCAAGCATACTGTTGAGACTTTGGCTGTAGTATAGACACAAATTCTGCCGCTTCAAATGGAATTACTGTAAAGAAAAACAAAGAAAATGATTGGCTTGAAATGCTTTTATGTGGGTTTTAATGGTTTTGTTCACATACTCATATTTGTGGTTTTACAGAAAACACACTCAATTTCCAAGATGTTGCAAAACCTTTACTTTCCAAGGTTTGATTGGAGACATTTGTGCTTTAGATAGAAAAGACACATAACTGTGATGATGTCATTCCGAGTCAAATAAAGCTGCTCTACATTCAGAGACTAATTAAACAACCCTTTGGACCATGTGGGGCTTTTCAGGGCTATAACCTCTTTTTCTGAGTCACAGCTGCATGACCCTCATTTATGTTACACTTGATGTAAATGTAACAAAAATCAACATAGAGAAATAGAGATGTCATACATAGAGAGTCACTAATTTGTTACTGTTTGGTACTTTAATATGACAGGAATCCCCCTCATAAGCGCTGATTTACAGCTTAAAGAGGTAGTTTCCAGAGTCATTGACTTTATTGTCCTACACAAATAGAAGAGAACTGTGTGTTTTACTGTGGTATTTCCCTCTGTGTATGGCTACAGTAAAATGGTTGAGTATGGGAAGTAGTGCCTTCAGAAAAAATAGGTGACCTTAAATTAACTCTGAGTCTGACTGACTTTGGTGTCACCTGACTCTTATATGGAGGTAATGTTGATTTAGGCCAATGAACCAACATGACATAAATGGGTTGTGCTTTCCTGCTGTAACTGGAGACTGACTGAAACACCTCAGTGGTTTTAATCTAGCTGTTATACCATAATGAGTAGGACCACCAGATGTTGTATATCTCCCGAGGTTGGCTGAGGAAGTTTAGCTAAAGTCAGGGTTTTTGATTATATTTAAACGAAGAAACAATATAATCACAGAATGAAACGTATTTTGGGAAATTTTGTGAAATGCACTGTGTGATGTTTGCTGGTCTAAGCTCCTCAGGCAGAGAAATCCAAAGTCTGTGGACCCTGACAGCCAGGGCCAACTGTCAGCATCAACAAATCCTTAATCAAACCAAAAACCCAAATATATGTGGAAACAGATTATACTGTGGTTTCAGTGAAAGCCTTGATGGTACGTTCTGCACTGGCTGCAGACTGGAGTGGGATTTCTAAATTTCTGATGCCCTTGTGTCAGTGTGTTTTAATTGGAAGAAGAAGAACTGAACAATCATTTTCTTTTTTCTATTGAAACCAATAGGAATCATTAGGGATCACTGATTTCCCTGTGTTTTATACTGTAAGGGTGGATCCATTACAGAGATTGCTATGAATCAGTAATTCCTTATCATTATTTTGTAGGCGTTGAAGGTTTTGAGACATATCATCAGTTTCCCCTCAGATGAGGTCACTTTAATACAGCAACTGTCTGGAGTTTGAGTCAAACTCAGCTTTACAGCGCTGCATTAAGTTAAAAGCAGCAGGATGTGCTGGTGTCGGGCCCATCCCTGTGATTCCTATATTTTATTCAAACAGCCAACTCAAATGAATTCGCTCCAATACACATTTTTTACTCATGTCTAAATTATTTCTTTCTTTCAAAAGTCTGTGCAGAAATAGAGAACAAATGACTGACTGAAGGATCCCTTGAACGCTGCATTCTTAGTGATGAAATTATTTTCTCAATAAGAAGTACACTCTAAAACATTAAGCGTCGAGACACAAAGCAAATAACCCTCATGGCAAAACACTACAATTCATAAAAAGAAAAATAGTAATATGTATGTTACAGCAGCGCAAATGTGTTAAAATTCTGCTTTTCTAACTTTCTTTTGTAAACTGAGTACTTTAAGGATTTCTGTTGATAGATAGATAGATAGATAGATAGATAGATAGATAGGAAAGCAATATTTTTGAATAATGAATAAACATTCCAATGAGTAAATTAAATATACATTAATTAAGTCATTCATTATCATGTACAATAATATCTTATATTGCTTTTAAGTATAACTGTATAAACTACCTCTTGAGAATTAATCTCATTTTATTTTTAATGTCCTGCTTGGCAGTAATTTTAGCATTTTGCATTACACTTTGTATTTTGATAAGTATATTACTGTAGTTTTGAGACACTGGGGCACACAGATTTCCTTCAGGATGAATAAAGTTATATTTATTCCAGCTATAGCCTCATCTCTCTAGCAAACAGGTACTTTAAAAAAAAAGAAGAAGCAGAAGAAGTAAAAAAAAGAAGAAGCAGGGGTTTAGTTCCAAACAATGTTTCCTGTCAGAGATGTCGGTGTTGACATCACAGGCGTCAGTAAGCCGGAGCACCGTGACAGACTTGATTTGCATGTGAACTGAATGAGTGGGTATTCCCTGGATGACGCGTGGGCTGGACACTCGCTTACACTGAACTCAGCGTTATCATTAAAGCGGTTAAATCACGACAGAAGCATGATTCACTCACGGCATTAAAAAAATAGAAGAAGAAGAAGAAAAAAAACAAGCCACCATTTGTCGGCCAATCGTGTCCGCTCAGTGACGAACTTCCTGGTCACATTTCCTCGTAGGTCCCCACCAGTCCCCCCTCATTATTAATGTGTGTGTTTGCTCCTGCAACAGGGGAGGACGCGGAGAAAACGAAAGACTGAAAAAGAGAGGGAGACAGAGCAAATAAGTCTGCGTGGAGGGAGATATCACATCCAGCTGACGTGCTGGGAGCCAGATAAAGAAGAGGGACTGCTATTTACTCGGTGTTAGCTGAAGGACGGACGAGGAAGGCAAACACAGGCGAGACTGGGGACGAAGTGCAAGGGGCTTGGATGGCATTTGCCGGGGCCAGGGAGGGGCTGCTGTGGACCTAGAGGATATATGAGCCGGGGGTACGACTGGATACCATGTCTTGAGTACGAAAGACGTATTACCCGCGGATAAAACTGCAGCAGCACGTCAGAAATAAAGGCCTCCTCTGATGGAGAGCTGGGCTCTTTAATCCAGCTACTGACGGGCAGCGACGAGCTACGGCAAAGGGTGAGGTACGGAAGTGAAAAACCACTTAGCTAAATGTTGAGTGTCTTATCAAATGCGAAGCTAATGTTGCGATATTGCCGAATTTCCCCTTGTTGTTGTTGCTGCTGCTGTTGCTGCGGAGGAGGATGTCTCAGTCTGAACACCTCCTCGCAGCTGTGATAACGTTTTGTTTCAGCCCCTCAGTTTCTCTTCTTCATCTCTTTCTGCTCAACAGGACGCTTCATTCGCAAATTGAAGGGATTTATGGGATCACAAGGTAACCTTTCGACCCGAACAAGTGTCTTTCTTGTGTTTGCTTGCGGCTGTCACTTGGTGTTTTAACGTGTGGTGCGCGTGCGAAGGGGCTTCAGCTTCCTTTGTTTACAGTGTGATTCTGTGAACAGCTGATTCGTCGATGCTGCCTGCTGTGTGTGTGTGTGTGTGTGTGTGTGTGTGTGTGTGTGTCTTTGACGCGCTGCAGCAACCGCGAATAGCTGCCCATGCACAGGTTGTTAAGATTTACTTTGCAGCTGGAATAGATGGCGCTTCGCTTTTCACATGCAGGCCACTGTAGAAAAAGAGTAAACAAACACTCCCATCATTCCCCATAATGTATCTAAAGATGGCAGCATGGGTCTCAGCCTGTAACTTCTTCTGCAATTTGTGTCAGTTTGCTGCTGACTTCTTGTGCTTCTCTCTTTTCACAGTTTCTTCTGATGAGATGAGTGTGCGTGCTGGCCAGGGCAGTGATGAGGTACTGGTTTCACAGGCGGTGTGGGATTACCTGGCTGCAGCTGGGCGGCCCTGGCTCATTGACTTCCAGCAGAAGCAGGGCATGAGCGCTGGCATCATTAGGCGAGGAGAGAGGGGGGGCTGCTGCGCCGTGAGGCTGCAGCCGGTGGAGGGCTCCAGGAGCTCTGGAGCTGGCGTGATGGATGAACCCATCTCCAGCGAGACACGAAAAGCCTTCATTGACTTATGCCGCTGTGCCCGCAAAGAAATGAGCAAACAGGAGGGGGGACCCAAGAGGAAGAGGGCTCTGCTTCCCTGTGTGGGAGTCCTGGAGCCAAACGGAGAGGGGAGCCTGCTTCAGCCTCCGCCTCCCCAGCCTCGGCGCTCCCAGAGACAGCAGCAGAGGTTCAGGAAGCCTGCTGATGAGGAGGCTTGCGCCATGCTCCACGAGGCAGCCCAGAGGAAGGACACGGACTCCAACTTGGCTTCTCATAGTGAGGCAGAGGACAACAAAACTTGTTCAATCTGCATGGGGGACATAGTGGAGAAGACAACCCTGGAGAGGTGTGGCCATTCATTCTGCCGCTCTTGCCTGGATCAAGCCTTTAAGGTGAAGAAAGCGTGTCCTGTGTGTCGGCTGGTGTACGGCCAGTTGATTGGGAACCAGCCTGCTAATGGTACAATGATCGTAGAGCGAGATCCTGATCTGGAGCTTCCTGGCCATGAAGGCTACGGGTGTGTCTGCATCATCTACAGCTTCCCTCCTGGCCTACAGGCGGTGAGTAGAGCAAAATCAATGCCACTCAGTGTTGCTGGAATAACCCTGGTTATCATTTATGAGTGTAAAGAAACTGATAGTTGTTCTGGACAAACTAAAGATTATTGAACATAATCAAATACTAGAGTTGAAGTATGAAAAATGTATACATTTAGGGTATTAATTAGGCATAAAATACATTTTCTTCGATTGTTTAATCATGTATGACGGCATCACTGCAGGCCTTTTAAAACAATACAGTCCTCTGCTTCACAGAGCAATTCTTCCTTTCTGTCCCTGACTGATCTGTAGTTGGTTGACACTAATAATCTTTACCTTCCCATCGGATCTTAGAGTCACCCAACCAGATTAAAACTTAAAACACAGGATATGAACTAGCTGCTGATGATTTGTGTGATAGCGATAAAAAAAGCTTGTATTTGTGGTTTATAGCTGGCAAAGACAAAAGACATCTCACTATTTTTTTCACTGCAAAACACTCATTTTGTAAATTGATTGCAAATTTAAAAGGCCAAGAATTTGGTCTTTTTAAGGGAGCACATTGCTATCAAAGTCTTGTTTCATATGGACTTCTCAGTTCAAAGGGGTACTGCAAAAAAAAAGTGAAACAAAACAAAAGTTGTGTTTACATTAAGAGTTGTTCACTAAAACACGTTGTCTGTATTAGAGCCCAACCGATACTGATTTGGGGGGCTGGGATATGTTGGCTGATTTATTTAGAAACAACTGTGTTTACTATCTTGTCTTATTCTTCCTTGTCTTGATAAGTACATTGCTGCAAATATTGGCACATTATCCAGGAATCCTACTACCTTTCTGTTTTGGGTGCACCAGAACATAGTTTAGTTGTACCCTGGAATACATTTTAGTTGCATTTCTTAACAATTTTTTTAATGATTGTAAACTGTGATGCCGGTGCAGATGAATGTTTTTCTCTATTTAAATTTAGAGCGCACACAGCAATTAATAATCAGAATGTATTTATCAGCTAACAAACAGTTGGTGTTTGTTAAAAGTATGTCTATTTCATTTTTATTTTTAATCAGACCTGTTTAAGGGGGGCACCAATATGATCACCTGAAACGTTCAGTCTCACTTGACAGATTTTTGCTTGCATGTATGCAAAAATAACCCCAAACAGTCACATCTTGAGAGCCCTGTTGATCGCCACCAGTTGATCAATAGAATAGTGTGACATCACTGGAGGAACTGTCTCATGTGACCCACACGCATGTTAATCCTTATGCGTGAGCGTACCTGAGTAAAACAAAACCCACTCAAAGAAAAAAAGCTCCATACTGTTGGTCTGACAAAGAGTTTTTACCTTTAATAATTTATCATCTATGGAAGAGAAGAATGTTTTATCTTACATCTACAATCAATGAACCAGTGTTATCTTTTCTTTAGCCCCTGCCTAACATAATTTAGACTCAGTGTCCCTAGTTTGTAACACAGGCTGAGATGCCCCGTGATGAAATCAGCTGTTTTTTCAGACTCCTCCCCAACAAGACTATATTAGACTGTTATTGCAATCTTTCATACTTCCCCTGACATTATTGTAAACTGAACTTGATGGGAAAAATCAGTGATCTTCCCCTCAACCAGGACATGGATAGCTTGCATGTGTAAATGCCCAGTAGACATCACAAGTATCCTTTATTTGTTCATATCAAGGTTGAAGATTCACAGTTGCCTTTATTGTCGGTGGGCGGAGAAAATAGTTTTAGATTGAAGGAACTGCCGCAATTAAAATGAAAGAGACATGACTGTGAGAGAGTGACCTGGACCTGAACATACATGACATGATAGTTTTAAATCATTAATGCCCCGTTAAACTGATCCTGTTTTCACTCCTTTGTTGCCAACAGCCAGAACACCCCAACCCAGGAGTTCGGTACCCAGGAACAGACCGCGTGGCCTACCTCCCTGACAGCCCTGAGGGGAACCGTGTGCTGGGTCTGCTGCGCCGGGCCTTTGAACAGCGCCTTATCTTCACCATTGGTACCTCCATGACTACGGGCATGCAAAATGTCATCACTTGGAATGACATTCACCACAAGACCTCAATATGGGGCGGGCCCCGCTGGTATGTATGGTCTCTCTTGGTGGTTTGATTCAGTAATAACCTCAATAACCTCCCTCAGAAGTGAGGTAGCAGATAAAATGGCTCAGTAAAGACTGACACATCTAATTCAAGTTCCTGGCATGAAATTCTACCAGTTGATGTGCTTTGCTAGGGGCACTATAGGTGCCTGAGCTCGTACAGAAGCAGTGATAGCTGTTTTATTTCTCCTGACAGTTTTGGCTACCCAGACCCCACTTACCTGGTGCGAGTGACAGAGGAGCTCAGAGAGAAAGGCATCACAGCTGACTGACAGCATGAAAATCTCTTCCAAGACTTTGTAGGACTTTCTGAGCGTCCTTGCGGCGGACCTGACTCGGCTCCAGGTTGTGCTCTGAGACTTCCCTTCCCTTAAAGGACGGCTGAAGACGAGGCCCTTAGCAGACAGGCGTCTGATGCTGCAGCAGAGCCCATTCACTCCACTAGTTGTTTCTCTGTTTGTTCATTTTTTCCTCCAGAGTTTGGCTTAATCCAGTGCTACATGTGGAAGAAAATACTGAGTGCAGTGCATTCTTGTATTACATAGTCCTCTACCTGTCACTGTTGGCAATAGGACAGATATCTAATGCACTTATTTAAGGTGTGTTGGAATTCATGGTACTTATATATTATTTAGGAAATTTAAGTTTAATGTTATAGAGACAGTTTATGTTATATTAATGTTTATTTTTACTCTGGGGGTTGTTTTATTTCATACAAGCACACATTCTTTGTTTTTATCTTCCCCAGAATTGTTCGTTGAGTAAGGTACTAATTACATGTTGTAAGGATCGTACTTTGTTTTTATGGCAGAATAGCACTGCTTTACTTGAGATAATTCATTTTATGAAGTTATTGCAATCTAAAGCACTCACAGGCACTTTGGTAAGGAAGTTTGTTTTTCAGTGAAGTCGCCGTCATGGTCTGTTACTTTCTTTGTGAAAGAGTGCTCGGGGCAAACAGGTTCGTGCAGCCGTCAGTTATTAGCTCGGTGGCTACAAGTTGATGTCAATTGCTTGGAACTCTTCATTTGCGTGTAATTATTATTATGTTCCCCCCCACATTTGTATTGAAAAGGAAAGAATGTCAAACTATGTCAGCACTTTTCATTACACGCATTCGGACTTTCCCCTGGGTTTTTTCTTTTTTTCTCCATCGGTCACTTCTGTTATTTCAAGGTACCTCCCAGGTGTCGAGCCCATTACCTCAGTTGTTAGTAATGTGCTCATCTAATTACCAGATTTATGACGATGTCAAATAAAAAGGGCATACAGACCACTTAAACCAAATGAAAGGCACAAAAGCTCTTTAAATATCTATGCCTCTGTCCCTGTCAGACCGGCAGATTTGCCTGCTCACTCTCTCATTTTAAATGAGGTAGCTGTCGTAAATCTGTTTATCTAAATAGATGAAAAGAAAAAATGTTGCAGGAACAATTGATTTGATTTAGGGCGGGGTATTGATCTCATTTTGTTGTGCCTTTCTTATATTTACTTTTGATAAAAAAAAATTAAAAGTCAAGCATGATGTTCCTCACGAATGAGCAGTTTGGGTGTATTTGTTGTTATTTGATAGATAAACAGCATTTTGTTTGTAGCTATAATATCTGGCTTTAAATACAAACTACACAGTTCATGGAAATATGTATACTAATGTATATTTAATTAGCTTCTACTTCATAAACATTCTTGTAGTCCAAATGCTGAAAAGCCCTCAGAGCTGATAAAGCTGTATGTGTGAAAGTGCTTCGCTGAGTGCAGTAACCTGCTTGGCTAGTAAATTATTCATTAGTTTGACCGGTCAGATCCATCCATCAAATACCCTTTTATTATGTTTCCATCCCCTTTGTATTTTAGTTAAAGGGACCAACTGAATATCTGGGACACAGGATTGTAGTTTACTAAAGCTACTGTGCAAACATTTCTATGCATTACATGTCGGAGGAGGAGCCAGGAGAACAGATTGTGGAGAGATTACACACATTACAAACTGATTGTTAAGGAAAAGTTGGAGTTTTTGCTTTTCTAATTGTGTTGATTCGTACTTTGTTGATATTCAGAATAATGTGCTTTACATTTTAATACTTGAATAAAAAGTTATGTTTGGCTTTGTGTTGGATCTTCAATGTAGTCCCCAAATAAACCTGGTGCGTCACAAGCAACTGGAACCTGTGTCCATTTGGAAAGTGTCCATTTGGAATGAGTTGCATTTGTTGACCTTACATTAAGATACTGAACTCTGCTAAAGCACTTTGTGCCATCTAGTGGACGACACCATGACTGTAGAGTGAACAGAGCTTGAAAACACCTCATACTATATGTATACTATACATACTAATAATGTTAAAACTTTCTCGTACATAAGGAGTGCCATTGTTAATCATTGTTAGGAATTGTTTGGTATCAAGCGTCACAATGGCTAAGATGCATAACAGATAAATCACAACTCCATGATGTTTATCCGTCTGGGGACATCTGTTATTATCTCCCACATTCTCTGTCTGCCTCTCTGCTGTCAATTAAAGACCTGCAGGTCTTTTAATAATAATTTTTACATATTTACCATTCGCAGCCACAAACAACTCACAGTTTTGGGGTGTGCCACATTGAACATGAATGATGAATGAATTACACAGAAACGCCAATGCATTGCAACTGGGAGCTCAAATCAGCTGTATGGGGACATATAGGTCGTAGTCCAACACTCACACTGTCAGTGCTGGTCTGATTGCAGAATAAGATGCTTAGTTAGGGGTGAGAGGATAATTACAATGTGTCCTCCGTTAAAACTAATTTTAATTTGCTTTAAACCTATTTTTATCAAGGAAATCTTTCAGAGGACTAAAGAAAAGGTTTCAGAAGCATCACACAATAAAAGATTAATTATTGGTAAGGACCCCTTTGTTCGCACTTCCAGCCACTGTGACCTTGTGAGTAACTGTTGTCTTGATGTGCTACTGAGGCTGGCACAGTGATGGTTTGACCAAACATCCTGAATATTTGTCTTGCTTACGGTTTCAGACAGTAAATTACAGGCTGGACTGATAATAATCCAGACATGGTACTTCCTGATATTCACTGATGTACACAACACTTAAGCAGTTTATGTAAATATTAGGCTAGTCTTGTGTTAGTCTGCGATTGAAAAGAACTGACAGTTAATGTGGGAGTGACGGCAGATTTCAAATCTCGTTTTTTTTTTTTTATTTGGCGGAAGAAGTATTTAGAAACCTTTAATGAAGGAGTAGTAACACATTCAGTTACAAGTCAACGTCTTGATTTCCCAAATTTTGTGTCTGCTTTCCTTTATAAAAATAAACAAGGTAAGTATTAGTAATAATCCAGTGGGTTTTGTATAAAGTACCCAAAAGTCATAAAGTCAAAATATCATGTTTAATTATACTTACTTTATATAGGTTTATTATTCTTTTTAATAATATAACTTTTGTAAAACTGAAAGTCACTCACACAAATAGTACTCAATCTGATATTACATGTACTTAAGTTTCAATAGTAATTTTCTGACGATAAATCTATCGACTTATCAAAAGTACAAGTAAAAGTAAATTATACATATATTTACATGTATATTACATGTATACTGTATCCAATGTTGTTTCATTTTTAAAGACCGTGATTGCATGTGTAAAAAAAGAGAAAAAAAAAACAACAACATGCAATCTACAAAATAACTAATTACCAAAGTTATCAAATAAATGTAGTGAAGTAAATGTACTCCCATCACTGAGTACCAGTAAAATGTAAAAAAATACTCTATTACAAGTAGAGTAATAATAAAAAATTCAAAATCATATTTAGTAAGTACTATCAACAAAATGCACTTGTACCTTTACTGCAGTACAATATCCTGTGATTGTGATATATTATTGTTATGTATAATAATATTCAAGTTTACATGTATACTGTATATGGGTGAACAAATTATTGACAGAATCAGTGTTTTATTTGATCAGATTGCAGATACAATAAAAATGTGCAGCTATGGCTCTCATGCAGCATGCAATTTGCAAAGTAACTAGTAGCTAAAGTAATTAAAATCTAATAAATGTAGTGGAGTGAAAACGTACAATATGTGTCTCCAAAATGTAGTGGAGTACCTCACAATTGTACAGCAATAATAGCAAAAGCTTTATAGTAATATGTAATGTAAAAGTAATAATAATACAGTAATTGTACAGCACTTGGGTATATGTACTTAGTTACATTCCATCAGAAAAATGAATTAAGGTAATCATGCTGATTTGACAGCGTTATTAAAAGTTACACTATTGGATTATTACTAATGCATGAACATGTCAGCAGTATTGTGTTGTTGGTGGCTGAGGTGGAGGTTCTTCTACTCCTGTATTTTATATACATGTAATCGTTTTAAACATCTATATCTAAAGTAGGCTCACTGTAATCTAGCTGTGAGATAAGCGGTGAGGTAAAAAGCACAGCACTTGCCTCTTGAATGTTGGCTCATGGAGTAGCAGTACAAAGTAGGACATAATACAACTTTCATGATATCTCGGGGGGAAGTTTTTGTTTACATTTAATTCCTGGAAAGTGCCAATGACAGAGAGTCTTGACAAATAAATAGATATAGATATAAAAAATGCAGCTATATTTTCTTGCCAGTCACTAAAAACAAACTCCATCCAATCAGAGGTCAGTATTCGCTCCACTTCCTCACACATGGAGGAGCATCACCCAGTGGAAATGACATGGTACTTTCCCTTATTCTGACGTCACACATCTCCGAACACATAGAAACCCGTGAGCATCCAAACACGGAAAAGGAAAGATAACTCTCTTCACATACCGGAAAATAATGGAAAACAGCCCAAACTGTGACCCCGGTGTAGTCAACAGCGCCGAGGAGAACTGCGCCATTTGCTTGGATAAAGTTCGGGAGAAGAAAACGCTGACGTGCCTCCACTCTTTCTGCTCTGAGTGTATCAACTCGGTCTTCAAGTCGAAGCCCGCTTGTCCGATATGCAACACCTACCACGGAAAGTACACCGGGAACCAGCCGGTCGGCACCATGAACGTGACGCGCAGCTGGATGAACCTGCCTGGCTTTGACCGCTGCGGAACTATTGTGATCCAGTACAGTTTCCCAGCAGGGATACAAGGGGTGAGACTGACAGGCACAGGCCATATGAATAGACCACATGCTGACAAGATTGTCAGTGTACTCTGACTACACCTTTCAGCTGCTGTTCACATCACATCTGTCCACCAGAGGACGCTGTTTGTTTTCGTTTTGCAGTCGCTCATTAAAGCATCTGGATTAGGGGGCACAAAATGGCGTCACCAAACTATTAAACACTTCAACAGTGATGTAAAGTAAAGTGATGTAATCTTCTTAATTTACAGTCTGTTCTTCTTTTTCTAATACTGGCCTTTACCCACTTTGCCATTATATCCAGATTATTTATCAACAATCTCACTGCCCTAATATTTTGTGAAAGAATTTATAGTCATCCCTACAGTATTGTCACATCAGAGATGGTATTTGGTCAAAAATATTGTAATGTAATTGTAATGAATATAAATTATATCCCGTGAATCAAGATATAGCCTAGAAATATTGTGATATAATGCTTCGCCCTACCTACAGTCACACAACGTCAGTATTTGACAGTTTGGGGATGAGACTCGAATCAATTGTTCTAACAAATAGAACATTTAACAAAAAAATGTATCGTATAAAATGACATCAGTGCATCAAACTTCACTGGAAATGTAATAGTTAGACATTATTCCTAACATCTTTGTCTACATTTGAATTTCTAAAAATGTTTTCATATCGGCACATGTTGGACAATATATATGTCACTACTGATATATCAGGGCAGTATAAGATGACAACATTGTCCAACTGATATATCAGGCTGTAGAGAAAGTGTTTAAAATGTGAAAAAATATCCATAGTTCCCCCGATTCCCCAAAATTCAAAAGTCCTTAAGTTCAAATTGTTGTAAAACAGAGAAAATCAGCAAATCTTCATGTCAGAGATTCAATCAGAAAATCTTTTTAGCTCTGCTCTTAACACGCACACAAGTGTTAAAAGGGGGTTTTCCAGTCCACTTTTTACAAGAAACAAGCACATTTCAGCGGGAAATATGACACGAACTGTGTGTCTGATAGAAAGAAAGCAAATTGTTAGACAAATTAAGCATTGATTTTAATCTTTGATCCACACAAAAAAAGAAAAACTTATTCCTCTTCAATCCAGGTTTCAAATATTTCTACAGGTCAGGATATGAAAGGTAAAAGCTGTGTGTACCTGTGGGAGAGAGACAGTGAGAGAGAGGAGTTATATTTTTGGATGTTGTTCAAACGGAGCATCTTAAAGTTTCTAAAAGTTTCTGTCTGCTCTATGTGTGAATGCTCTCTGATTTTAGGGGTATTTCAGATGCAGTGCCATCATCAGATATGCTAGAGACTTACTCCCAGTGGCAGAACAAGTGTGACTGTAGGAGCAACTCCAATAATCTGCCCTTTTTCCGTTCTTTATAGGGAGATATGAGAATGAGCTCCTCCTACTGCTGCAAATATACAAATATATTTCAAAATACATCAATGCGTTGGTCATGAAAACCTGTATTTTCAGCATTTAATCTGGATCTAAGTGTCTTCAAAAACCCTCCACAATTGTTGATCAGCGTTCGTGTATTTGTTTTGATGTTTCTCATGTTGCAGGCCGAGCACCCAAACCCTGGGGTGAGGTACAGCAGCACCTCTCGTACTGCCTACCTGCCAGACTGCGAAGAGGGCAATAAAGTCCTGCGGCTGCTGACAAAAGCCTTCGAAAGGAAACTCATCTTCACCGTTGGAAGATCGGTTACCACAGGCCTCAACAATGTCATCACCTGGAACGACATTCATCACAAAACCAACATAGACGGTGGCCCACAAAGGTAATTCTCATGCTTAAAAAAATTAATTTCAGTTGTATGTGACTTATATTTGTCTTACATCACAACTTAGTCTGAAACATATACTATTTGTATATTAGTATATTGGTTGTTTCAGAGGCGTACTTATGGCATTATCTTGCTTGTTTGTCTCCAGTTTTGGGTATCCAGATCCAGAGTATTTGTCCAGAGTTCAGGAGGAGCTTCGTCTTAAAGGAGTGACAGAGGATAACTGATGGACGTAGACAATCAGAAGACAAATTGATTTTAATACTGTGTATTGTTTCAAAGTTTATGATTTAAAGTCTGCACTTCTTGCAGTCCTTAGGCAGGGATCTTCATCACTGACATTTTAAGATGTTTTTTGTCTTTTTATTTGCAAATGTTAATGTGATGAGCAAAAAACAAACAAACCACAAATTCAGTGAGCATGACAGTATTTACACTTTTTACGTATGCCTATGTACGTAAACGATGAATAACCTGCCTCATAATGTGCTCATCTAAGATATATATATTTTTTTTCTATCTAGCAAAAATTTGAGGTATGAATGTTACCAAAGATTTTTCATCTTACTATGCAAAATTACTTAAACTGGCTTTGAGAAATATTTAATCCAACAAGTCAAAGATTACACTAGTGTAAATGAATAAAGGGGTAATTCTACAAATGATCGTATTTCAGTAGTCTGAATGTCTGGTACAGCAGACATATGAGGCAGAACGGGTGGTAAAAGCAGTCTTCACTTGATCGGGCAAACTTATCCTGAGGGCTGAAGTGAGCAGAAGGGGTTGTAGGCTGGGCGATGTAAAAACAACATAGACTATCCAACAGAGAGTGATAAATCGCTGTATTTTATATACATAGTGGTGACGTATTCTGATGACAATGTAGCCACAACTCTGCAATTTTTTATCGTTAGCTGTAGCTGTTGCACATTTCTCAATGTACATGGAATGGGTCTGCTGATATATCATTACTGTTGTATGTTTCAAGTTCCATCTGCTAAAATCCTGCTTTGACATTGTTCGATATAATAAATTCAGATTCTGTCAACACAACAAACCAGAGCGTGCCGCAAAAGTGCCGTCTCAAATCCTCCTATGGTAGATAAAACATAATGAAAAGGCAATATCTCTGGTTCTTTATGGATTTTGAATGCAACAGTTTTATAAGAGTGCAATGCCTGACCAGTGAACTGCTTCTCACAACCTGGTGCCTACCCACAATGCAACTTTGCCACATCACTGGAGGCAATTTGTCAGATTACATGCAGCTTCCTCTGGAGCCACAAAAGGCTTTTTGCTACTTTTTTCGCATATGCAGCAGTGCATCTCAAGACCTGTGAACACACTTTAATGTGTAAAATTGATGAAGTTACCATTTAGGTTGATCCTACACACAGTCCTGCTGCTGTAAATATCCACTAATGCACAGAATCTGTAGCTACGTATAGTCCTCAACAAATAAACTATTTACACCTGTTTGAGTGTGGGAAAGAAGCTGCTTTATTGAACTAAAGATAATGTCGGTGACATATTAAAGATTTGTAAGTACGAGTTAAAGAGGTCAGGGATGAGTACCGCAGACAAAGTATTCACAGATTAACTTTTGATTAATTTTTGGTGTTTTAATAGGATATTTAGATACAAATTGTAATTTGGAATATCATGAGTTTCATCCTGCAGCATGTTTAATACCATATTAATTCATTGTGTGCTATTGTCTGACACCAATCAAATAAGTGTCAAACAGTCCCCAAAATATTAATATCTCACCTTTCTGCTCCACCAGAGGGCGATGCTCTCCTCACAGAAGACTGAGTGATGGCGTCTGCTTGGTATGCAACTGTACCATCGCCACAAACCCACAGTCCCAGACCACCTCCCAAAGCTCATCGCCCAAAGTCAGTGAGAAGAGCAGAGCATCAGCTACAGATGATGAGTCATGTGTTTCTATGGTGCGCAGGGCAGTTTTAATGACGGCGACTCACACTGTACTGTGTGTAAAGTGGAGAGAACAGGTTTCACCTCGTGTTGGACCACACTGAACTGATCATCTCTGTGCTTCTTATGGCAGTGAAGGTGATGTTACAGCTGAGTTGTGGTGAAAGCATGCACAGACAGAGGCTAGTTTAATTTAAAGAGAAGAATTCAAAGCTCATCTTTAGCTGAGTGAATGTTGAATGTGTAACAAGTGTCCCACCTATCATTAGCATAAATAAAGATGGAAATAGGGAAGACTTTTTGCCTTAGATCTCTTTTCGTGCAGCAATGAAGGAGACATCAGCTCTGTTTTTGCTTTTCACCACGTACTCCTATAGGCACACATTTACCAAATTACTACTCACTATCCAGCTGATCTTCTTCTCGGGGGCCGACAGCCCACGCTTATAGAATGATGAAAAAACCTTTAACCTATATTTCTCCATCAAAAAGAGCGCACATGTGATAAGGCGGAGTTACTGAACTCAGCCTCTTTAGTGCTGTGGTATTTAGCGGCTGGGGGCATTTCTGTGGCCTAAGATCTCAGGGCATCTGCTGCTCTCACAAAGCAGCCCAGGACCCATCTGGTCAAATGGATCACCACCACACCACCACCTCCCCTCTTCTCCCTTTTTCTCACACAATTCATCTTTCGACTCCATCCATTTCCTCTCTTGTCCCTTTAACAGTTTTCTATTAAGCGTCTATAAATTATGGCCTCTTTTCTCTGCCAATTCTGCCCCTTTCTGCTGTATTGTGTTAATGAAAAGCACTTACAGCATGACCTGATAAAACTTCATGAACATTTCATTACATCCAGTTATATTTTGTTGAAATTTATTTCTGTCTTTTAGATCTGACAAAAAAAAGTGTCTCACAGCAACAAAAAATGGAAAATTGCCTCAATTGTCTTGTAAGTTTGAGAAAAAGGACAATGGGGCACTGAACATACCTGAATGTAACCTACATTTGAATGTGAAATGTTCAAAGTGAGAGGCTGTTTCCATAAGAAGACAACTTCATATCTGGCTGTAGTCTTTAGGTATAAAAAAAATAAAATGCAATTTTGATTAAACTGAAATAAAACCAGGGTTTACTTTGTCATCAAAGAGAGGTTGAGACAGATTCTCACTCATTACTGTACTGTGAGAAATAAAGGGATTTAAAGCAACATCAAAATGACAGCTTCAAAATCATTTTGATGTTACATTGTCTTGTAATAGGGTGAACTCTGTCTTTGTCTCTGCCACTCCGCCCCTCTATCACTTGTTCCTGCAGTATGTAACTAAAGTGAGAGGAAAGGATCGGAGCGTTACATACATGTTTATTTCGAGATACAAGTTTTCAACACATAACATTGCTATGATGTAATGAGTGTGTCCCTAGTTAGCACCTAAAAGAGCTACAGACCTGGGATTTGTTTTTACAACAGTGGTTTTGCACTTAGAAACTGTTGGAAGTGCCCAATAGCACAAAATGCCTTAGAGGATATTTTCTTAGAAAAAATTAATAATATATATCCTGGAGTTATTCATCTCTCAGAACTGCCTTATCTACAGAATGTGGGGAGAAAAACACAATGTTAAATACGGTGATAAAAAAGAAACAAGCTTGATACCAAATGTTTTTAAGTGATTAAGAGTTTGTATGTAAAAATATAGTTCTTACTTTGTGATTATCTACTTAGTTTTCTTTTTTAAGAAGTAAGCATTCAATAATATGTCATTTAGCTTTGGCAATAATGTCCTTTAAAGGTGCAATATGTGAGAATTGGCCAGCTGTTGGAGTTGTACTCGAAACTAAATATGGTCAGCATATCACCAGATTAACAGCTAACTGCTGCTGTAGCTGTCGTCAGCTGGTTAGCTTGGTTAGCCATGCGTCTAGTGGTCCGGACTGGGAGCTAGGGGCAATAGAGGAGTGTTAGTGTTCATACTGTTGGCACAGGAGCTTTGGACTGGGACGGGCAGGGCTAGGAGGGCAGCATGCTAACTTTAATAGACAGTCTTCACATTTTGTTGATAATTGTCAGTTTTTTAAAAACGTTTTCAACGACAATTCTTACATATTGCATTTTTAAACATTCCTGCCAATAAATATTATTAAAATATTATTTTAATTTGATTATAAATTATTTGAATTTGACTCTCTGTATTATGTCTCGGTGTGCAAGTAGAGCCTTGAGTCCAGGATGTATATTAAAATGTAATGACTCTTTGCCCCTCTCTGTGGGTATTTCCCTTCCCTGTCATTGTCCATCTGGACATGTGGGTTAAAGTAATGTAACCCAAGATATAAATATGTATCAATGTTTATGCAGAGCAATATTGTGGGTGGATTAAACATGCATCTATGTAAATGTCCAGTGACAAGCCTCCCCTACAAAATGGATTAATGACAGGATGAAAATAAGCTCTCAGTGTTCGGATTAAGACGGATGCATCTGTAGCCCATTTCCATCACCATCAAACGTCGCTCTCCTCTGTTGTGGCAGGATGCCTTGAATATTCTCTCCTGGCAGGCGCTGAAAATAGCACCAAGACTTTCTGGGTGTGACTAGACGGCCGCTCAGGAGAGGCTCCTGAGTAGCACACAGCCGTGTGCACCCATCAGATGAGAGATGTGCAGTGTTTCCTGTACAATAGATGATAAGAAAATCATTATGTGACAATGCAGAGCTGTTGTTCTCGCCCCCTCTCCCCACTGTGCTCCTTAATTAGAGTGTCTCTGGCTGTGGGGAGAACCCTGGCACCTCGCCTGCCTGCCTGCCTGCCTCCTCATCCTCTCATCCTCCGGTGCTAAAGCCACCGAATCGCAGATATGTCTGTCTATCTGGGGGCAGGGCACGCTCCTCTTCGTCTACCCTTTCACTGTAATGAGGAACTCCACCAAACCTAGCCTACTTTTGCATACGTTTGAAGGTTTTTTCTTTTTATATCTTCACCCAGTTTCCTCTTTTAATGCCAACGTTGACAAAGATAAAGATTCTCTCGCTTCCCTGAATTAAAAATCTCAACTCATAGAGGGATATTTCAGACTGTGTTTGTATGTTAGATAAATGGACAGGAGGAGGCTGAGGAGGCATCTGTCTCCGTACACACTTCTTTGTGTGACAGAATGTCAGCCCACACCGCTGACATGCTCATTCACTGAGCCGCAGGCTGTTTGCTTAAGAACAGTAAAGTGAAGGTGGGTGTGTGGGTGCTTGTGCTTCTGTGGCTTTTGTCTGTGTGCCCTTGACTGCATCTGTGCATACAGTATGTAAGGATATGCACTGGTGAATACTCGAGCATGTGTATGTGTGTGTGTGTTATGTGCTGAGGCGGTTTCTCACATTCTGCTCTCTGATTCATAGCCGGGGCTACATGGCTTTTTGTCTGCCTGATTTAGCAGAACAGACCCTCTGCTTTTCTTAGTAATGCTGACAGATTTACTGACTTACTTCACCGACAGGACACAACAGCAGAGCTGGCAACTCTTGGGGTCTTTGGCTTGGTTGTCAGCGTCACAGATTGAAGGCTCTGCTCAAGCTGTTCTTCATTAGCGACAGGCGAGCTTCTCCTTGATATGAGAATAGCAGCTCCATCATCTGTCCTCTGTGAGAGAAGATTAAAACAATGTCCAGTAATTACCTTTCCATAAATCAGGAGCAGTGTTGTTGTTGGTTGTTTATCCTGTTTATATCAGTGTTATTGTTCAATATATCAAAATGTAATAACGGGCTGTGCAGCAACGTGACAATACTCAACAAGAACTGAACGAAAACTCCTGCAGATACAGTCTAGTAGATATTTTCTTGGTGTATCGAGGCATGCCAAACTCCTTTGTTGTCTTTCCTGTCTGCATCCTCAGCCTTGGCCATCCACTCTCAGACTGCCTCATGTAAGTGCAATTAGCTGTGGCTGTCATGGCAACTAGCATGACCTTTCTGTCATTTTTACAAATGAGAATCTCAACCAAGGTCTGTCTTTCTTCTCAATGGCTGCATCAGATGTCTAGAGCCTTTTTCACATTAGTTTAGAAAAACAGTTTCTACTGAGGTTGACGGCGTCGTCATGTCTCCACAGGTAGTGAAAGAATCTGTTCGTTAAGTGATGTTGGGGGCATTTAATGCAGCTTGGTATATTATACTTGAGAGGGCTGTAATGTATCCAGTGGCACCTCCACTGTTCATTAGGGTCATTGAGACTTTGAGAGCACCAGTTATTGTCCTGCTTGAAATAAACAGTGAATACCCCTGGACACCAGACTGGGATGGAACATCGCCTTTGACACCGACCGATGCCAGTTTGAAGACAGGCGACATAGTATGGAGGTGATTTACACTACAGTAACTCGAAACTCAGATTATCGCCTTTGCTGATACAAAGCGAAATAAGGAAACAGGATGGGCTGGTGCTAATTGTTCTCTAAATTTCATCCTCATCTATTTTCCCTTGTACAGAGAAGAAGGACTAGTGTAATTCATGTTAACCATTTTTTTTCTTAAAGAATTACCTAATTCCGAGACAGGAAGCGTCATTATTATATAAACAATTTGGCTCAGACACGATCCTGTGCAAGCTTTCCAGGCTTCATGTTAAATTTACTCTGTGAATATAAAACTGGAGCAGCTCATGAAAAATCGTGCGCTTGCACAATCATAGATTTTATTTTGCTGTGCCAAAGAGTAGGCTGAAAAAGCAATCTGTGCTGCAGCTGAGTGCACTTGCTGACAGTTATTGTGGGCCACACAAAGATTTTATTTACCCACATGTGATGTAACTACTTCTTGCACGATAATCCAGGTTGAGCAGAGACCAAAGAAAATCAGGATAGACCTACAGAGCTATCAGACATGTAATATCGCTCTCATAGCAGTGGTTTTCTAAATGTCTCAAGGTTAAGTGTGTGAAGAAGGGGAAAATACTTGCGGTCATGAAGTGGGCACCTTGCTTCACCTGTGGTTTGTTGATGCAGGGACGTCACACATCCAGAGGGATAGGGATAAGCAGGAGTTCTTAAACTTAGCAGATGAAACAGCTGCACTTCATGGCAACAACCAGCTCACTCAGCAGTTTAGCTGTGAATCAGAAGATTAAACAGAAAGCTTAATCATGTCAGATAATTATAGCAAGAGTTGAGGATGTTGTCTGAGAATCCATTCCTGCCACAGTGTGTCCTAGTATGATGCATTAAGCGGTGTGAGTCAAACGATATATTTTCATATTCATAGCCCAGCTGGTATCCTATTTGTAGCCGAAAAACAGGTCAGGTTACACAAAGAGCGTATAGGAACACATAAGAAAGAGGAAATCTTGAGAGAAGGTTAGAGTTTATCTTTGGAAAATAAAATTCATGTTCAAACTAAAACAGAATTGAAGTCCCAGATTGCCTTGTTAATTTCATGATCTGCAAGATTGTGAATATTCTCCACTTGTGGCATGTATTCGCTTTACAAACTGTATGTCATTTTGCAGCGTAAGTCTATAGTTATGTTGGTACTTTGTCATCCGTAACTTTGTTAAAATACTCCACTTTTCATGGTTTGCTTGGCATAAGTTGTTAATAGTTTATTGTTCATTTTGTATGTAGTCTTTATCATTTTTTAAAATCATTTTTATAATCACGTGGACTTTCAAATAGGGAGGATAGCCTGTCAGCTAGACAAGTTGGCTCCTAAAACACATAAAACATACCATGACACACAAAAATGTTAATCTCTGAGCTGTACTGCTCGCTTTCTCAAGACAGTGAGTCAGTCAGTCACTTTCATTTTTCCAAGCACCGAGTGTAAAAGAGAGCCATATTGACTGAACGCTAGCATGTGGCTGGCTAACGGTTATCTATTTGATAGAGATAACTCTTTCTTTGTTTTTTTATTATGTAACTTAGTAAGAATACGTCACTTTTCACAGCTTGCTTGTATATAGTGTTAACAGTTTACTGCTCATTTTTGTACATAGGGGTTTTGGACATTTTTGATTCTTCAGATAGACTGATAGCGATGTAAGCTAATGCTGTCACTGCGGTTCTCCACTATTCCCTCTCCCACCTGGAAAATAAAGACTCCTACATCAGGACGCTCTTTGACTACAGCTCCACCTTCTACACAAACTGTCTACACCCCACCATCTGTGACTTTCTCCTAAACTTTCTGACTGGCAGGCCCCAGTCTGTCAGGATTGGAAATAGGACTTCAGCCAGCATCATCAAAAACATTGGCATTCCACAGAGATGCGTCCTCCGCACCTTCCTCTACACCCTGTTCACCTACAACTGTGTCGCCTCCCATCAAGACAACACCATCCTGAAGCTTGTGGACGACACCGCAGTGATAGGATGCGTCACTGGCGGGGACGAAGTGGCCTAGAGGAGGGAGGTGTCATGATGTGATGACAACAACCTCACCCTTAACACGGACAAGATGAAGGAGATGATGGTGGACATGAGGGAAAAGAGGAGACCTCATCGGCCACTGCACATCTGGGAGCTTGAGGTAGAGAGGGTGAGCAGCTTCAAATACCTGGGCATCCACATCAGTGATGACCTCACTTCGTCATTCAACACCATGCAGCTGGTAAAGAGGGCCCAACAGTGGTTGTATTTTCTGAGGAGGCTGAGGAAGTTTGGCATGTCGCCTGAGACCCTCAGCAACTCCGACAGCTGAATTGTTGAGAGCATCTTGACCGGCTGTATCAACGTCTGGTACGGCAGTACTTCTGCTTTGGACCACAAACGCCTGCAGAGAGTAGTAAAGACTGTGGAGAAGATCACCAGGACTCCACTGCCCTCTCTGCAGAGCGTCTACCACCACAGAGTCCACAGGAGAGCTGTCTCCATCCTCAAAGACCCCACCCACCCCCAGCATGGACTGTTCACACTTCTGCCCTCAGGCTGGAGGTCCAAGACCACCAGACTAAATAACTCTTTCTTCCCTACTGCCATCAAACAGCAGATAGGAATTTATTCTACCTCACAACTGTCCCTGCTGTTTATATTTTAATTTTTTTGCATATGCATACCTGCACAGTTTTCAGATTTGCACTGTTGCACTGTTTATTATTATTATTATTATTATTATTATCATTATTATTATTGTTGCTGCTTTTTCTGTTCATCACATGTGCCATGTGTAAAAGTGCTTTAAAGGTTCTTTACTTTGTATATTGTATATTTCGAATGTATATATCTCTTTATTAAACTGTTGGCATTCTGTGGACAGCAAAGGATACATTTCTATTGCATTATTGAGAACATGTTTCTTTACTGTGCGAATGACAATAAACACTTTGAATCTTGAATTTTGAATCTAACCACATGCTTAAGTTAGGTCGCTATGGCTCTCCTTCACACTCTGCTTGTAAGAGCTGCCAAAAATGAAACCAACTGACTTACACCATCTTGTGAAAGTGAGCAGTAAAGCTCCGACCTCATTGCTGGATAAGGGGTTTAAATTTTATATAGCCAGTGATATCTTCAGTTAAAAAGGTAAATCTTTATTTTAGCAGCCAGCTAGGCTTGCTGACAGGTTAACCTCGCTAGATAAAAACAACTACGTGATTACCTAAATTATCAAAAACGCTAAAAACACTATATACAAGGTGAACTATTAAAAGTATAGATATAACTATGATCATATGGACCTATACTGTAGAGTTTAAACCATCACATATACGTCACTTTACATTGTGCAAGTAGAGAATTGTTTTTTAAACCAAATAACACAAAACAATTGTGAAATGGCAGCATAACACGCAGTAAAATGATGTAACACATTTGTTAAACAGTGAGGATCTACACACAAGAGCTCTTTTAAACATCAAATGCCATCTCAGTAATTAGAGAGAGTGTGAGACGGAGAAGAGGGGGAGAGCATTTCAATATTGCTGGTGTAGCATACTGATTCCTGTCACAAAGGTGACTCTAAGCCGTCTACAGTCAGTATCAAGGCAGGAAGGATGGCAACAGGGGAAAAAATGCATATTTACTTATCAAAGACACCCCGATGCAGCTGTGAATCAAAAACCGAGAAATATGTAAGTCAAAGAGAAGAGGAAGAAGACACAGGGAAAAAGAAGAAACAGCTTTGGGAGGGAGGCCACAGACAGAGGCTGGATGAAAATCCTCCACAGGAATATCTCTGTAGCTGATGTGTTGCATAGTAACAGACTATGCATTCCAGCATCTAGCCCATGCATTGATTAAAAACTTCTCTTTTATCTCAGAGCACTCACTTCTCCATATTTTTAAATAGGATGGTGCATAACCCAACATGGAGCCTGGCTTTGGTCAAGAAGCCTTATAATGTGTAATACAGAGCGCAAGGCAGGGAAGTACAGAAATACTCCCCTGCCAGCATGACTGACATGAACTATCCTTAATCTCTAAAATGTTTTCCTCATTTAGACCGTCCTGTATCAGAAGAGAACATCTTATAGAGTTTGTTGTTCGCACCCCGGATTCAGAACAGGGTTTACTGAGGTGAAAGCTGTAATTTGTGTTAGAATACTGTGAACACACTTTAATGTGTATAAATGGTGAAGTTACTCTTTAAAATACTGTACGATATGTAGCATTGCTGTCTTGGTATTAATGCTGCACTTCGCAGTCTGCTGCTTTGACAACAGTGAATCTGTTGGAGGTCAAGGCAAAGTTGTAACACATTCATCTCTTGAAATTGAGATTAATAAATGAGAGGCAAAGTGAATATTGTACAGCTTTAGCACAAGTGTGATAGTGCCACAGTTAGTTAGAAATGTCATGACCTTCTAAACTCCAGCTTAACGTCTGCTAATTGTTTTCTTCTCCCTTGAACACAGACTGCCTGGATGCTCATGTTTGCAGTGAGCTTGAAGCCAAATCCACGCAGGCATGCGGGACTCTGTTGACTGAGCTCATCAACTGTCTCATGTGTGCCATAGTGTTGCTTTGGTGTCTGTGCATGTGCTGCAGAAAATACCGCTGTGAGTCGGTGACTGAGGCTCATATTATAAATCTCCACCAGGCTCTTGACACCTCTGTTACACCGTAAGACAGGACGATGCACACTGCAGCGAGATGGTAAAACAGGACTGATGCATTTTCCTTTGAAAAGGTGTCTACGCAGCTCGACTGTATCTCAAAGAAATCCATGCATTGTGCACCTGCCTCTGTCAGGAAACATGCTTTTATCACAGATGTGCTACCTGTTGTTGTCATGACAACATTTCCCTGCACTAAAATTGTTGCAGATCAGCACATGCCAGTTAAATAAGTACACTGATAACACAGCCTTGCGAGGAAGCGTGACCATATAAGCCTCTCTTGTTCCCTCATAGGTTGTTTGGCGCATCTTCACTGCAACTCAGACCTCTTCCCAATGCAGTGCTTATGTAATCATACATTGGCTCTTTGCTTCAGTTCGCCTTTTGAGTATGTACATGCAAGAACATCCCTGTAGTGTGTGTATTCTCAGTGCTTTTACAGCTCCCTTGTCACTAAGGATCAATGTCACTGCTTGGCTCAGTGTTCCTCTTGGATCCACCCTGCTTTACCACTCCACTGTCCAGATCTGTTGCAGCAGGGCAAACATGAAGGACTCCTCGCTTCAAAGTCCACTTCATTTTGGAATAAAATACAGATGAGGTTCAGAGCTATTGAGGATATCCACCCGTCTTTGCACACATCCTCCTCCTCGGCCTTCGCTCACACCCCAGATCCTTATTTCTTTCCACCCAACCCCCCCACAGGCAAGAGCAGGAGAGTTATTGCTCAGTGGGAGGGCACTCTGGTCCCGCTTGCATCCCGGACTAAGCTGAACACACACCTCACACTCCCTCAAACCACTAAAGGCACATGCTCCCGCCTGTAGCCATGGTTCCCTAAAGAGGAGTGGCGGAGAGAAAAAAAAAAAGAGCAGAGTGCTGTCTGCAGTAGCCTCCCTTTTGTCTGTCTCCATCCTTCCCCCCACTGCTAATACTCCTCTCATAGCTTCAGGGACCTCAGGGATAACAGTTGCACACATGCATGCACGCTGATCACTGATGGCTCTGTTTGGAAGAATGCACTGGTCCTTTTAATGGTCGCTGATGTCTTCACTTTGAGTTATAGAGCAGGTTCATCTATCAGCGTAACCGGTCAGATCTGGATTCTGATGCTTTTTGCACATGAGTAAAGAGTAAAATGATGCGGGGGGCGAAACACAGCAGAGACACAATGTGTATTTAGGTGTAATTATGGAGTAATTATCGCTGCTGTGCACTCAGTCTGCTGCAGCTGACCTAATCTAACATTTTAATCAGCATGAAGGACAAAGCATCGGGCCCCGCTTATGTCTCCACTGGTGCAGCTGAGGGGACGGCGCGTATGGCCACTGCACTGGATGTCTCCATGATATTTTGGCTTGGGCACACACACGCAGGATGTGGCCCGTAGCCAAATCCGCTGTGAGTGTATTTGTGTGTGTTTCTATGTGTGTGTGTGTGTGTGTGTGTGTGTGTGTTAAGGGTAGAGCCTCGTGCTCAGACACTGTCACATTGTGTACGGCAGAGCACGCCTCTGCCTTTGTGTGCGGTTGCCCAGTGATCACAAAGAAGGACACAGAGCATGTTCAGTTTGTGCGCATCTGCGTTGTTTATGTTTTGGATGTAAGGTTCAGTGTCAGGAACATCCTCTGTATGAAATGTGCATGAGAGAGTCACAGACACAATGTACACCACAAATGCACTCACAGATATATAGGGAAAATGTTTCATATTATTTAAAAAAATGTGACGTAAACGTTTTGTATCACACCAGACTTCAGTTGTTTTAGGTTCAAATTAAGCACAAAAATTTGCTGCAGGCATATACAACATAACATCATCTAAAAAAAGTGTCCACATTTTTATTTCCTACCAACAAATGCCTCTCATTTCTTGTAAACGAGACTCAGGAAAATTGCTCCTCTGACAAACAGGAGCAAGTAAAGATACACTAGAGGCAATGCTATCCCTAACCCGCAAATAGAGTATAAGGATTAGAATAAACCGATGATTACTCATCCAGCCAGCATCTGCTCAATTTGCATGACTTGTGCCACAGACATGTTTCTTGCCCATCCCGGTTAATGCATAAGGATGCGTCCTAAAAACAATGGATTAATTTCTGGATTCCTTTTTTATTTTTCTATTTTTTTTTAACCAAACAAAAAAAAAAAGAAAAAAGAAAAACACAACCACAGTGAGTTGCAAGGAGGCAACTTGTTCTTTCCTTACTGTGGCCACAGGGAACATTAAACAATTGTTCACATTTGACTGAGCTCATTGGTGGTGCCGCTAGGGAAACACAAGGTCGAGTGAGAGAGCTCCAGGGGAGCCGTAGGTTTAGCCACAAGGCGGGAGTCTGGGGTCAGGGGTCACACAGAGAGGTGGTGGTGGTGGAGGAGCTTCGGCATTAGAGGGAAGATCTGTTCAGGCGGTCCGACGCCGGTGCTGCGTGGATGTGTTTGCAGGGTGAGGATTTTATTCGAGTCATCAACAAGTGAAATGAACATTCACAGTTAAGAGAATATTTCGAGTTTTTCTAATGAATGTATATACGCTCATCTTTAAATCTCAGTCTAATATTTCTCCTGAGACTGAGCATCTGCAAAGAACCTCATCAAGAAAACAAAAAAAAACTGTATTTTTCTGCCACTCTTTGCTTAGATAATATGAATGTTGTGTTATACTTCCCCCATTATTTGAGAGCAAAACTGGGTGAATTGGGAATTGATGGGTTTGGATATTCTGGCCCTGCCCTGCACTGCGGCAGAGGCAGAGAATCTGGTGTCTGTGTGTATGTGTGTGTGTGTGTGTGTGTGTGCGAGAGAGAGAGAGAGAGAGAGAGAGAGAGAGAGAGAGAGAGAGAGAGAGCACACTGCAGGACTCGACACATCATCACACCTCATCAGTAATCAAAGATTAGCTCGTATCTGCACAGAAGCATGTCGATGGCTCCATGTAATTTTCACTGCAGCATTCAAGAACAGTGGTAGATTTGAATCTGTCTGCCCACACACACAAGACACGGAGTGAAGGGTTACGTCTGGAATGTGCTGTTGTGTTGTGTCCTGGCAGAGTTATCTGAGGATCCAGAACATGATGTTAATATTACACAACGGCACTGAGGGCAGCCCACTCAGAGCCGCATTACTCCCCTCAGATCACCCTTTGTACACCACCACCGTCCAGAAAAACTGTCCAGGCCAGCCCGAACACTGACTCATTGTCCTGAACTCTCCGCTCTCATCCATTTTTTCTGCTTTTTGGTTGCACATATCCTTCAAACGAGAATATTATCGCTGTAACTAAAGGAGAATGGGAGCATCTTCCACCATCAATCTTGATTTTTGAATTAATTGATTTAAATGTCAACAGGGAGATAATGCTGTTAGCACTCTTATGAATTTAATTTTCTGATGTGGATTGATATTTTGATTAGTTTAACGTGTGCGCGCGTCAGAATTAATCCACTGTGTTTTCCCGCCTGTTAAATTTTCTTTGTGTGACTTAAATGCCCTCCATGACAAGGCAGTGACCCACTGTTTGCACTGGATACAAAGAACTTTTCAAAGGTGGCTGCGTATGGCAGTCTTAGCAATATGGCAGGGTGGCCCCTGAAAGCTCACTGGACTGTGCCATGATGCCACTTCTCCTTAACCGAGCCCTCGAGGTACAAGCCACAGCTGAGTGGGCAATTGAACTCTCTGTGCCTGTCCAGATGTTGGCCTAATTTACTACGACTAGCAGCGTATGTGGCCCATTTACATGTCCTCGCACCCAGTGTGTGTGCCTGCATGTGCACAATGTCAACTCCTACCTCAGGTGCTCCACCCACTGACATCCCATGATTCATGTTGTTTTTAGCAGCAAGTCTTTTTTTTGTTTTTTTTCTTAACAAAGAGGTTTTGTGGTGAACTGGGGACAGCTCAGATTTGACGTTGTCACACCAATTTCTTAACATTTCAATGCATTTTGAATAAACACTGAAAGAGAAATGTTGTTGTTTGCCAACTAGGCCAATGCACATTTTCTTTTAGAATCATCTACCAAGAATTCATGCAAGTTGTAAGAGTTAGTTGACTATCCCTACATTAAAACTGCTGCAATCAGTACTTTCGTGAACCTGCAGGTAATTATCACCCAACTCTGCTGCTCCCCTCAGCTCTACTGAGCGTTTTAGTGTCTCTCAGTTCACTTTTGGTTTTACTCTCCACACAAAGCTACTGTTCACTACATGCTCAGCACCAAATAGCACACAGAAACAGTGGGTGCAAATAGTGAAGCCTTTAGCAGCATTTACTCAGCATTTTACCCAGTCAGGAGTTGCTGGAGAGCAAAAAACAGCTAAAAGGAGAGTGAATGTTGGACTTAATTTCATGAGGTGAACACAAACACTCCAAATAATAGCTTGTGTTACACCATGTCTGCTGGTTGGCTAACGAAGTCACCATATCAACTTAAAACCACTGGATATTTGTGACAAGGGACCACAGCCTCGAAACAATTTTCAGGTGGGTTTGTGTGGCAACCAAATCAGGTATTTTAGGCCAAAACAAGATCTTTTCCTCACCCTAAACAAGTAGTATGTGTGCCTAATCTAACCAGACCGTAAAATTGAAAACTGAACCTGAAGATACCTAAAGCTGCAACATAAAGAAATGTAAGGTTTTAACATATCCGTGGTTTACAAAAATGTACAGTACCAACTTTCATTCTGCCAATCTGCTTGGGATAAAATTACCTGCTATACACTCTAACATGTTCATCTTTACTGTGCAAAACAAGCGCGGTTGGTGCTACTAGACCTTACTTACCTTACCTTCTTTGTGATGTGATTCAATATTGTTCAACTGTGTAGACATCAATCACTGTTCATTGTCATTAGAGCTTATTAGCTTTTTTCAGAGTCTGTGGCACTGGAAGAACAGGCAGTGTGAGGGCACATGGGTCAGCTGATATGGCACCTCTGCTACAAACTGTGGCATCAGGCCAGTTTTAGGCACCTCTGCAGCTGGCAGTGGCCAGATGTGGTGTGTTTGAAGACAGATGAGAGCAGCAGCCTGGTGCATCTTCAGAAGAGATGGAGAAGTTGTGAAGATTTCCAACAACCTGTAAGGATGTCTGTGTGCCAAGTCTATCTATCTATCTATCTATCTATCTATCTATCTATCTATCTATCTATCTATCTATCTATCTATCTATCTATCTATCTATCTATCTATCTAGGAAAATGTTCATTACCTTTGCCGTGCTTGTCATTGGCTTCGAAATAGTATGAGACATAATTAACACATAATTAGTTTTATTGTTACATTAAGCCGAGTAGATATTTTACATTGTAAGTGGTGGTGAAAACTTTCCTGTCTGTCATCCTTATTATGCTCATCACGCTGGTAATCGTTTGTCAATTACACATCTTACTGACACGTTTCCCTGCTCTCAGTCTGTGATAATAACTCCCTGATCATCACCGCCTATGATCTTAGTTCAGGGTTGAAGTAATGGAAAATGACAGTAATCCCCCATCCATCCTTCCATCGTGATCTAAATGTGCTCTCTCCTTAATGAGACATGCTCTGCATGCATGCAGTGACATGGAGTCTGTTAAAGGAATTATTAGCACTGATAGAGTGGAAAAGATGAGCACCTCACTTCCTACAGAGATGATTGAAGTGATAAACTTCTGGAGACATCTGTTCACTTCCATTATAACACCTTCGGAAGTAAAAGGGTTTAAACTAGATCAGATTTAAAAAAAAATGTTAATGTTGAAATTTTTTGTTATCAAGCTCAGATGACTGTTATATATCAAAATCAATATATAGTAATTATGTGTGAGAACTGGAGGACAGCCAATTTTATGTATTAAGTGGCATCTCAATAGCCAAATGCAATATTTTTCGGGTAAAAAGATGAAATAATAGACACTCATCTGTATTCATGATGTACTTTTGTACTAAATTTTAGTGTATGATTTTAAATAGATATCTATAAATATATAGAAATGGGAATATATTGAATATAACCTGACAAAGAATAGAAAATCGTTTGAAACATAACTTCAACACACTGCAATAAACTTTTAACTGGTTATCAAATTATAATAATTTAACACTAATGCCTCTATATCACCTACATAAACAATCAAGACCATCAGCGAGAAGATTGGACATTTTCTATTTAATTATCATAGTTATTCTTAATGCCTGTCATCCGGATGTAGTCCGGCTTATCAGGGTTGGATAAGTCTTAAATAAAAAAAAATTTCTTTTATGGTGCCGCTGGTGCTGAGGATGAATTGAGGGGTCTCACAACCTTGAGGAAAGAAGCTGCCTCATTAGTCTGGTGGTATGGTATATTGATATTATGGTTATATAGCCATTATGACATTACCTTATAATCATGCAAACAGCTGTGTTTAAAAAAAGAGATAGCATGTAAAAAAAGATCTTTATGTCCAGAAGCAGTGGAAACACTACCACTTTCCACCACAGGGGCCGCCAAAAACAACCAAAAAAATCTTACTTACGGTAACTTTAAGTATATTTATTTGTATAAATGTTTTTTGAAAAGATTTAATACATACACAAATTCTCCTAAAACTCTCCCAGTTTAGTTAAAACTTAAAGCTGTTGTTGAACTGTTTGAAGAAAAGTTCTGTTAGTGCCTCGGGAATTGATCGACGGGAACTAAAAATATTTTTTTCTCGCCAGAAGTTTTAATGCAAAAATCCTACAGATAGCCTGAAACTGCCCTGGTTAGACGGAAAAAAATGGGTCCACATCATATAGCCTCACGAGGTCCAAGCTCAAATCTGATAATAGTATCACTGTAAATGAACACTGAACACGTGTTTTTCTCTGGAAATATTCAGGTACCGGGCAAAAAAAGGCCAGTGTTTTATATAACGTTTAAGTATATCCTCACAGAGAATGGACATTTTTATGTAATGAATTGTCAATTATCCAAGTTTTGAAAGGACAGACGAACAACAATTTAAGGGTGCCAGACAGGGCAAGCTTTATTTAACACGGCAAAAAACAAAAACAAACCCAAAAAATAGGAAATAAAGTCAAATTTCCAAAAAAGATTTCAAACAAATGTACATGTCAATCAAAAAGAAAAGAGGCAAAAATAGAATAAATATTCACATCAACAACAGTATTTTCATGTGACATCCCTGAAGATGTCGTACAATGATTATAAAACAAGAGACGGTATGTACAATCATACGATTTCAATAGGACATGCTTAGGAGTTTGACTGCACCATTGTACCACACACTGACTACAACACAAAGGCTGCATATTAACTGACATGGTCCGTGAGCCGCCCGTCTATCCCACCTTTAGAAGGCCTCGCATCAGCTCCCTAACCCAAAGAAAAATATCAAGAAACATTTTGTTTTTTCGGAACAATAAATGCACAACAGACCAACACTGTGTAAATGGATGTGGGGATGTCTGCTTGTGAGCCAACCCTCCCTGTCCACACAACCAACCCAAGAGCCAGTCTCTGTTTCCTATGCTGAATTGTTGCTAGGCAATGCTGAGGAATTTGGTGTGTGACCATGAACTGGAAGCCTTTGTGCAAATCACCACTTTAAGTTCCTTCGACTACCGGGGGCAGTCCACAGCTCCATAAAGACGCTACAACCATCTTCCACAACGACACCAGGACTCACATCATGCTTTTAAATACCAAAACAACATAAGAGAGAGAAAAAAACTAAGAAAAAAAACAACACATCGACCATAAAAACAAATGATGGAAAAATAGCTTTCTTTGGACAGGGCCAGCCTGTGCATTTTGATTACTTGTTCTCCTTAGTCCCACATTGTTTCCTTTTTTTTTTTTTCCACACACTAGCCCTTTTTACAAGATGATTGTTGGACTGTTAAAGTACATTTCCAATTTCACAAGCATATACTGCACTGTCAACTCATTCAAGCAGTTTATTTAGATCCTGCTGCCTTTTTAATACTTTCTTATGATTATGTTAAAATTGACAGCAAAGTCTAGCGTCTCCAACTCTTCTTCACGCAACAACGTCATCATCGGTTATTTTATATACCGCTTGCTACTTACACGAAGGAGGAGGGGCAAACACAGATCAGCAGCCTGTTTGTACAGCAGAGATGGTTTCAGTCTAAAACATGGATGTCTGTGGAGCGCTATAAGCATGACAGTTATCACAAAGCTGCATCTTTATTGCCACACAGGTTACCGTTGCATCACAAGCACTTAAATCATTATTGCTTTATGGTTAGAAGCACAGGGATCAATGCTGCACGCACACGTAACCATGAAGCCAAAGATTTAAGCTCAGAAAAGGGTCGGATTTTTGCCCCGTAGTCGTTGTTACCTACAGTAAGTGCTGCGTATCGAAGGTCGATAGATTAACAAGAGTGCTGACGCAAAAACTTGAGTCACCTTGGAAGAGTAGAGTCAGCTCGGGAGTGCTACATTTGGATTGTTGCAAATCAGAGAAATCCACAGGCATATTACGGGAGTCAAAACCCCGCAATGACTTCTGGGAACATGATATGAAAGGCATTTTTTCAAAACTGCATACCATTTGAGAATTGTTGAAAAAAAAATCTCAACAACACAATGCTACAAATCTTTTCCAAAGAATATTCGAAAACTACAAACCAGATTTTCCCATTAGCAGTCCGCCAGACTCAGGTCGGCATTATCATTTATTCTATGCTTTTAAATATGCCTCACAACACCTCGACCGGCATCAATAACCAGCCTCACAAATAACACTTGACAGCTCGGCATTGAAGCGTTTGTTTATGCTCCTGTTCACAGCAAAAGCATCTTTGATTATCTATCAAAATGTCTGTCCCACCACCAAAATAGCATTTTAAAATAGACTCCGACTGTGACAGCAGAGCACTGGAAGCCCAACTAAACTTCCCTTTATTTTTTTTGTGTGTCCTCATTTCGTTTTTGTACACACACAGAGTCTCTTCATCCTCCTCCACTGACAGCTTGTGGAGCAGCACTGTCCAGAGCTACACAACCATGCATCAACCATCCATGCAGGTTGAAACGTTCCAGACGGCTGTCTGCACAGCAGCCTGTGCTCACAGCTCTTACCCCTGCTCTCATCACCACTGAGACAACGAGAACAGCTCTCTATATGTAATAGCTCTCACTGTGGTTTGTCCCGCCACTCCCTCCACACCTCTGTGCTTCCACGAGCCTAAATGGGGACACGAGCGACAAGCTATTTCACACCTCAGACACCTTACTAAGAGGGATGGACAGGATTTTGCTAATTCCCATCAGTTTCATGCTAGATATATTTTTGTACTTAGAAAAATATCCATTGAATTGTCTGAGAGGCATTTTACATCACAAGATTAAACGTCACACGTTGCACATTTCCAATTTTGGACAAAATCAACATGTGCCTAGAGAGAGTAAAATCAGACAGATGTAACACCGCTGTAGTTGCATACTGTTTACAGGTGAAGAAATGATAGCTCAATGATCAAACCTTGACTGATATTGTTGGTTGGAAAAGCAAGATAAACAGTGGTGGAGAAAGACAAATGTGCGCTAAAAGGTTCAGGAGCAAGTGGACAGCGGGGTGTCCACCTCTTCTGACGGGTGTTTGGTTTCCGGGGGGGTGAGGGAAGGATTCAGCAGGAAGCCCTGATAAAACCATCGTGCCCACCCCCCCTTCCCCGAGACCAAAGAGGCAGGGGCTTGGGGGTCGCATGTGATGACTGTAACCCAAGAGGTCTCCACTCACATGACCGAGCAGCTCTTGGTCTTCTCCTTCTTGAAGGTGGAAGAGAGCAAATCCGACTTGCTGGGCAGGTGGAGCAGTCTTTTGGAGAGGCGGCGGGTGGGGCTGGTCTTCGGGAGAGGCTGCAGCTTGTTGATGCAGGCCATCGCCGCTGTGCGGAAGACGCTGTGGATGCTTTTCTCCGAGGTGAATGCCGAGCACTCCAGGTACGCCTCAGCACCCAGCTGCTTGGCCATGGCAGAACCCTGCATTAAAGAGCGATGAAGGGTGCTGTTTATAACATCCTTTAATACATTTTTATTTAATGGTCTGCCCGTGTCTCCTGTCTGTGTCTGCTCTCCGGTCCAGTCGTGTGTTTGTTCTCTATGGATTTATGGTTTATCCTCCATTTTTGTGCAACTCTTTACTTTTCTTTTGGACTTTGGGTCCCTTTTGGATCACTCTAACACACATGGCATCATTGACTCTTCTAAGTGACAACAGATGAACCATTATACTTGTTGTTTCTTTGTCACCATGCAAAAGATACTTTTAGCTAACATTTTCATTGTCAACAAGTTTTCTAGCAATTAATGAGCCACATTCCCCAATTATTTCTGTGAAACTTGAGAATGCCAGCTGAAAATAACTTGTGGAAGTTTAGTGACATGGAAGATATTATGATCGAAGCCTGAATATAGATTATTTAATATACTGATGCCATTATTATTACTGCACTTATTTTTAAGGCCAAGTGTGAAGGATTTCTGGGGACCTATTGACTATAATACTCATAATTATGCTTCCATTAGTATCTTATCACCTTAAAATAAGAACTGTTGTGCTTTCATTCGCCTACAATTAACCTTTTGTATCTACAGAGGCAGCAGGTCTTCTTCCATGGTGTGCCCAGAAAGGCCAAACAGTGACTCTACAGAAGACCATTCACGTTTTTAGAGTTGGTTGCGATCTGCAAACCTCATGGCTAAATCCTGCACACTGGATCTTGAATGCTTTTAATCAAGTATTGTCAATGTTCCTTACAAAATGTGTTACTTGTCTCACCTGTTCATAGGTCATGGGAGTCTGTTTCTGATTGGAAAGCTCCATCAGCGTGCATACATCTGTGCGCAGGTCGGTCTTACATCCGATGAGCAGGATACGCGTGCTCGGACAGAAGTCCAGGATTTCGGTTTTCCACTGTGATCACAAAAGGACAGGAAATAAAAACCTTTACTCACAGAAAAAAAGCTGCATTTAAAGGAATTCTGGATAATAAGCATGTAACAATGTGGTACAAAAGTGAATTATGACGGCGAAGTGAAGCACTGAAGTCATCACCTTCTTCAGACTGCTGTCCACAGTGTCCGGACGACTGATGTCGAAACACAGCAAAACTGCGTCTGAGTCACTGTAGCACAGGGGCCTCACATTGTCGTAGTACGGAGAACCTTAGAGGGCAGAAAAGAGAGACTTATTAATGTTGATGAAAGACAAACACGCAGGCATCTCTGATTTCAAGTAGTTTCATGTGCCATCAATTCAGTGCAGCCCCGTTTCACCACAGGAACTCGGGGGAAGATGAGCGCAGCCCTGAAATATGTTTATTTGAGAGACAAAAGTTTTGGAGGAATTTTTCACGGCCACCATTTTGAAATATTGGTAAAAGTCCACACCTTCACAGTAAAATGGTAACACACACACCTAGATTTCATACTTCAAATATCCTCTTCAAAGTGTTTTGTTCCTGTATATTTTACGGAAAAAGGTTGTTTTGGTTGTTTAATAAACTTTGAGTTTATGCGTACAGAGGACTGCAGAGGGTGATTAAAATCACCCCGAACATCACTGATACCCATCTATTGGGCATCAGTGATGTTCATGAGGCGATGTGCCTGCACGGAGCACAAAGGACACTAAAAGACGACACCCACCCCAGCCAAAGCCTGCTCACCCTGCTGCTACAAAAGTATCCGCTGCTGTACCACATATCTACAGAGCAGCTTTATTTCCTCAGGCTCAGGCATTCATCCACAACACTTCACCATGAGAACATTTTTTTTTTTTTTTGAGTAGCATAAAAGGCACAACAACTCGCATTTCATTGTGTAACACTGTGTTGTTGAATGATAAATAAATGAAACCTTTATTTTTTTCATTTTTATTTCAGATTTTCTTATGAAGAGGAACTAAATTATGGGCCAAATTTGCATTTTAAAACATTGAAGACTTCATTACTAATACCGATAATTTATTTTAAGTGGACACTGTTTCAGGGATCGATCGCTCCGACAACAGGCAGTTTGGTCAAAGCCAAAAAAAGGTTGATCGAGCAGCAGACTGTCAGAGGCAGAGCGAGAGAATACAGCTGCGGGGATTATGTGCAATCGGCATCACTTCTCCTGCTGAGCCTCACTTTGCTGTCCCTGAAACTGCTCTTTTCCCTGCTCCTATATCCTCTGCTGCCATTTCAGAGCGAGAGAAGATGACAATCGAGCTTTAAATCCTCATTGATCTTCTCTTGCAGTAGATTACGCAAGTGGAACGGTGGGGCAGGCAGACGCTCCCACTCATGCTCAGAATCCTTAAGTAAACCACCCACCCCCCAAAAAATCCTCTGCTCGCCGCGCAATACCTCCAGTCCCTCTGTTACCACAGCAACAGCCTTGGAATCCACCATCTACATCAGGCAATCCTCCCACCTCACCATAAAGGCTTGCCTTAACTGCCAATCAATCATTTTACACCGCGAACTGCCCACCCACCTACTGTTGGGGACATTCCTCCGCTCTGCAAAGGAGTTTGGGGACATATATCACACATTCACACCTAATGACACACAAACACACTATTCAAATTAGGCAGACGACAGAGGTGAACCCAATCTGTGATCAGATGAAACAGAAGCGGAGCAACTCAATGGGATTATCGCGTTTACTTTAGGCCTCGGTGAGAATCCCAAAAGGGATTCAGTGTTCCTCTTATAGCTACAGATAACAAAAGCCGTCTGTGTAATCACTCATTTAGACATTACACAACCGTCCTAATTGATTTAGGGCGTAGAAAACAATGCATCAGAAGGAAACATATGAAGCTGGCGCACATAACATGGATGTGTGCATATAGATCAGTTTCATGAATACTTAATGATTTTCCACATTATCAAAGGGTAAAACTGAATTTGCCAGCTGCCGGGCGCTGTGAGTGGAATAATGACAAGCTGTGATGAAATTCCTCCGGGCTCAGTGTCCGGGAGAAAGTAAACATCTCTGCAATGGAACAAAGGCTTGTTGAATTATAACTCTGTTTCCATGCCTTTGGATAGAAAAAAATGACTTTGTTCTACTAAAAAAGCAAAAGTAACCGAAACATCCTGATTAACGTCAATGTTTACTACGAGGGAGAACAGACAGAATGCAAATTGCACTATTGCACTGACACCGTTTACACCTAGGGCTGGAACAGGAAAAGCCACGCTCATCTGTGAGACAACTTAGCGTTTGCTGACTGTGAAAATTGACACACATTAGGATCAGAACAATTAGCACCCACAAGGCTGATGAACCTGTGTGTGTGTGTGTGTGTGTGTGTGTGTGTGTGTGTGTCTGATGACTGAGGTGTCTCACAGGAGAGATGGAGGCAGGGGCCGCTCCATAAATCTTCTCAATCTCCCACAAGGGGTTATCACACACGGCCGGGAAACTGGGTGTGATTCTGCATTAAATGGCCACTGATCTAAACGCAGCAATCAATGGGAAAGCTGCGCAGGGGGTCCAAGAGCCTTTGCAATTAAAGCTGACAAATTAGTTACCCTGCCAAGGGGGGAAGGGAGATGGAGGGGACGTCTAGGAATGTTTTTTTTCTTCCACAGAAATTGATTTTGGACAAACGATGCACAATCCAGTAGGCGTATTTATCCAATCTTCAAAGGGAATGAATAAGAAATGTGTAAATATTAGCATTTGAAGCTCCGCAGCATGCTGTTTGGGGGCAGGAGCAGCCTTGGCAGCACTCTCCCGACACACTAGGACCCAGTTTCTAATCCTGGAAGAAATAGCTCTCTCTATTGTGGCAAGAAAAAGCCAAGAGGAAGAGAGGAGGGAAGGCAGGAGTGTTGCCTACTGAGGCAGATCACAAAGAGCCCTCCTATGCCATTAATCCTTCACCCCCTGCAGTCTGATATCAAAGAGCACCGGTCTCTGTCTCTTTCCCTGTCTTGCCTCCTTCTCGCGGTTGCAACAACCGAAGAATGGCTCACATAGACAGATCAATACGCATGCAGAGTCTAAGCATGCTCCAAATGTTCCCTTTCTTCCTTTCTCTGAAGAGCATGCCTCGCCAACAGATGGAGAGTTTCTGAGGCATGAAACATGGACAGTGAGGCTGACTAACTGGGGAATGGAAGGAAAAGGAAAGAGCATGAGCAAATTCCTGCGGCCGAGTTCAACTCCATCCGTCTTGATGGTGCAGTGCCCAGAGCTAAGTGTTGAGGTGGAAATTGGGCCAGAGAAGAAGTAGGCTTCACAGGCCCAGACGTCGGGCCCTCATGTTGGTGCGTACAGGTGGGGGAGGGGAGCATCTGCTTTTCAGTGCGCGCATGGGTGAGACCGTGGTCGTACTTTTGTGCAGAGTGGCAGAGCCCCTCTTCATCATTAGCAAACTCCTCTCCAACAGAGAGAACGCAGAGGTCAGACAGATTAATGATCCAGTGATGGGATGACTCACAGATTTAGGGATGAGAGTAGCTCTGCACCTCCACCCACGCCGACTGGGAGCCGTGCTGCTGCTGCTGCTGCTGCTGCCGCTGCTGCTACTGCTGCAGCTGATAACCATGGTCTTCATAGCCAGCCAGGCCAAAAAACACACTACATTGCGTCAGACAGTTGTTCCACGGTTTCACATGCCAGAGCCAGTCAGAATCACAGCTGAAGCCCCCCTGTAGGGAGCAAGAAGACGCTCCTTTGTTCCTCAGCATCACTGCGTCTGAGCTGTTAACAAGCTTTACTTTGTAACTTGACACTGTCAGAGCTGATCACTCTCTAGGTTTTGAAGTTGAGTCAAACAACAGATATCGGGCTGCATTGAATTAAAAATGATTCAGCCAGTAATCTTTCACAGAGAAGTAGAAATCTACGTGTTAGAGCAGCTGAAAGGTTAATAATAACAGTTCACCTATCATGTTGGATGGAATTCATCTGCCTAGACCAGAGCTTAATGTCCTAATCCTTTATTCTAATTCAAAACTAAACTAGAGTGGAAAAAACTGGTCAATCGACAGAGAGTGATTCTACCATCTGAATGAACGGTTCTGTCATTCATAGAAAAAAACCCCCAAAACATTAACACTGTCGGAATTGATTTCAACAGATTTCAAGATAAGAAATCTCAATTACTAGAGAAAAAGGCAACCAGAGGAACTCATGAAGTAAACATGCACAAGGCCTAACATCTTAGCTAGATTATTTAAACGATGATATCATATGTGTAGAATTAAAAAGAAGACAGTATTTACATTTTTTGTGTCACAATTATTGTAAATATCTCAGGATAAGTTGATCATGGCAAAAAAACATTATTCGAATAATGGGAAACGACCTCCCTTGGTGACTTAAAAAATGTCTTGCTCGATAACATTCAGTCGTTCCGAACATCATGGCTAAAGGCTTGGTTTGCCCATTGTATCCCCCACGAAAAAAAGATACATCAGACGTAATCAGAAATAATTAAAGAAGTACAGGGAGTTGAGATTGTTTGACCGTACTGGTCTAAAGTTCCTGTGCTAGCAGTAATCAGAGTTCCCAGTCTGGGCTGCTAGATGCACAGCTAAAAGAGCTAACTAGCTAATGGTAGCCACAGTTAGCAGCAGTTAGTGGATAATCTGGTGATATGCGTGAGTCCAATTTGTTTACATATTATAAACATATTATTATATATTTTCATCATTTTCTCTGTTTAGAATAATTGTAAATTGAGTATGAATGAGTTGGAGTGAGTTGTGGATGCTTGATTGGACAAAACCAACTTTTCCCTGTTCTCGGACATTAACATATGGTCAAAATAATCATTAGTATCCGCCTTAGAACAGATTAAAGACTGGAAATTACTGAAAGCTCAGTTGCTAATACAAATGCCTGACACATAGCTGTTCTAATGATTATTGTCTATTAACAATGCCTCTCTTTTACAATTATAAAGATTGTTTCATCAGCTTAAATGGATATTGGGTTCATTACAAATCAAGCTCATTCGTTAATCATACAAGAAGCGACGATACAACATATACAGTATCCTCTAAAACTCGAAGGCTTTATCAGCAAGACCATTCAACCCTGAAACAAATGACTCACTAACACCATAACGAGAGTCATTATTCACTATACATGAGTTACAGCCACTGGACATTGTTCGCCTTCCCCTCTCTCTCTCTCTGTCTCCCCCCTCCTACATGTCCGATTGGACCAGGCTGATTAAAACCAGTGGATTGATTTTGGTCTGTAAATCCATGGCAGGCCGGGGAGAAGGAGCTGCCTGCCATGTGGAGCCGGTGATGAGGTCAGTCCGATCAATGAAGGGGAGTCGGGATAACGAGGAGACCCTCTGAGTGTGGAGGGGCCGTGGCAATGGTACTCCACGCAATTAGAGCAAATTACAGCAAGGAGAAGAAGAACTCCAACAAACAGCCCCTGTGATTGTCGTATATCACCAGCAGCCTGACGTGAGATACAGAGAGTAATCTATAATAAATGATGGGGGATGGTCCGTCTCTCAGTGCTCACATTAGTCTATAAATCAAACCTAAAGCATGTCGCTGATTAAAATATTCACATCATCGCCGCGTTGTTTTGTTTTCTAATGTACGTGTTTGTTGCTGAGCCTGTTCATTTTTCTTCATGATGCAAATTAGCAGAAAACTAATTGGTGCAGTTTTGGAGTCAACAGAGGGAATAAAAGAGTATAGAGAAAGAAAGACAGAAAGAAAGAAAGAAAGAAAGAAAGAAAAAAGAAAGAAAGAAAGAAAGAAAGACCTCTCACTAAGAGGGTCATTCAGAAGTGGTGGCCCAGTGGTCCTATTCAGTGTCTAATCCCCTGCATCATGCTTTGGAGTGGGTGACCCGCAGCAGCATATGGAGGCGAATGCAGGTCACCCGAGTTTCTGAGCTGCCTCCTGTCTGTCTGCTCCAGAAAACCTTCCTCCTGCTCTACAGGATGTCTCTCTGAGCGTGTGCCCGAAATCCCCCGGCACCAGGCCCACTCCTGCTGGCCAGACCAAAGGTCCACAATCTGGGATTAAAAAGCAGGATTTGGTCTGGGGAGGGAATTACATTCACTTTTTTCCTGTTGCTGCTTTTGGATAATGGAGCGGAGGTGGGAGGGTGGGTGCGTGTGGGGGGGTGTGAGAACACAGTAAATACTGCATCATCTGATACAAGTGGGTCTGTTACATAAAGAATCTATTGTATGCAGACACGCGTATGCATAAACACACACGCGCCAACTTGCTCAGCCAGGGTGATCTAGTGAGGCTGCAGACGAATCCAGAAGCACGAGGGTGGATGCCGAGGGATGTGAGCTAGAGAGAGGGGCCATTGTGCAGCGAGCATGAGGAGAAATCAAACAGGTGCTCCAGACCCGTGTCGCAGTATCCAGGTCAGCACTCTAAACAGCCGATCCCCAGGGAGATCCACACTGACACATTGACCCTCTTTTTCACGCTTAGTCTAAATGAACATATGATGCACAAAGTCAGCTGCATCAGCAAGCGAAGCGGAATAATTGCTGTCTCTCTGCGTAGTTTCCAGTGGAACATGTTAGGCAGAGAAACACACTTGTGGATCTGACAATCCTTTATCCTTTTGCCACACGGAAAAATGTGATATAAACGGAAATTTGATCTGATCTAAAAGATGACTGAGACAGTGAGCAGTGCAACATGTATGGACTGCGTGACATATTGATACTATATCACGATATGAGACTAAATCATCCAATGTTTTGGATATCTTTGTATTGTTATATAGGATAAGTTTAGTCTTCTTCTGGTTTTAAAGGCTGCATCACAGCAAAGTGATCATTCAAACCTTTTTTCTAAACTTACCAGACTGTTCTACTTCATTATTTCCACATTACTGATTATTATTTATTTAAGAAATATCACTTTTTGTAATGTTTTTCGAAAGCACCATTAGTCATCCCACAATACAGACTTAGACTTTATCATTCCAAGTGGATATTCTTTTTCACAGCAGCGTGCCCGTCAGACGGACAGTACATATGACATGTAACAGACAGTATGTTTACAACACGCCCTAAAAGCACACAGTACCATGTATTTGTCTGGAATCTGACAAATATAATGACATATGATTTTGCCACCTGGCTGTAACATCTAAAAAGTGCTTTTGAGGAGATGTCAAACTATCAACATGTATCATGTATAGCAACATTATCCTGAAAATATGGCAATATTATTTTAAGGCGACATTGCCTAGCTGTAGCAACAAGTGCACAAAGAGCAGGAGGGCTGTTCACAAGCCTCTCACTTTCTGAAGACGTCACACGGAAGGTCGTTGCTTGCCTCAGAATAAAGACAACAATATAGACAGCATTTAGTCTTTTTTTATAGCTAAAAACTAAGGCGTCTGACTTGTCGTACGCATGTCGTAAGCTGTACTAGTGCAGGATCTGATTGACTGGACTGAGATGTTGAGAATGTTTTGTTCATTAAGAATAATTAAGAATCATTGGATCAGTTTGTTTTTTTGCGTGTGTTTGTTTATCTTTAGAGCCCAACGGATAAATATCACTTAGCCAAAATTATCAGCGCATATGTTGTGGATATCGGCAGATCTGAAAACATTTTGGTTTTTAGGATAACAGTACAGAAGATGACTCTTAGGCTGATATATGTCTATTAAATTTCGAGTGAAGTTAGCTGTTTTAGTATACATTTTAGCAAAATAAAGTATAATAAACTGTAAAACATAACTTATAAATCCCCCCTCCATGTCACAAGTGTTTGACACATTTGAGGGATACCTGCAAACAATGTGTGTATGCAGCAGATGTATCAATATGAGCATTTCTGACTGCCTAATATCAGCACCGCCATCGGTCAGGCTCTAGTCAATTTATCCAGATTTGATTTGGAAAACATGTCAGATTTATGATTATGTTTTATCAATTATTATGATTAACTGACTTACATAATCTTTTGGCTGAGGTTGTGCAGATTTTAGGGATATGAAATATTTGAAGATACTAATAAAATATTGACGAAAATACCAATGTTGGCACTGGTGGACCATGTGTATAACAAGGTTCAAAGGGTTAGGTAATCAAACATCACTTTGATTGCTCTCTCCTATCTTAACAATAACAAAATCCCCCAAAAGAGGAAAATCTAGGAGGAAATCAAGCTGAGACAGACGCTCATTACATTCACATCGCATTGGCTATAATATCCCTCCTCCGGTGCTGCAGGCAGAATGGCAGGCCATGATAGGCCAGACAGACAGACAGACAGAGGAAAGAGGTGATCATTTACCTGAGGTGTCCCACAGACTGAGCTCCACTCGCTGCTCCTCCAGCTCCAGACAGGCTGTGTAGTTCTCAAATACCGTGGGCACGTAGGTCTGGGGAGCAATTAGTAACATGGTGCCATTAGTGGGGAGGTGTCAGTCAGTCAGTCAAGCCACAGGTAATGGAATTTATCAAGCTTAATTAGTGCAACGCGCACTGAGGGGGTCCAGACAAAGACAAATAATAAGCATGAATTAAAAAAAATAAATAAATAAATCAAAAAAAAAAATCCTCAATTTTCCGGATCAATCAATCACTTGAATCACTGCAGCTGCAGGAAATATATATTTCAGCTGGGGCCAATAAAACCCGAAGCAATCATACGTGCGAACACAATTTCATTAATCGTGCAATAAAATAACGTTTAAAAAACCCCTAATGCATTTGAAAGTATTACGGTAAATGCGTGAAAACCAACACGAGGGAACAAAATGTGACGAAAATGCGCATGAAAACTGAGACTGCAACGAACGCACACGTCTCTCACCCTGCCACGCTCACTTATTATAAGAGAAGTCTGATATTCACAGACATACAGCACTGGAGCTTTGTGTGCGTGTGTTAGTCTGCTCGGCCACATTAAATCGTACATACATGAATACATACATGCATCCACACGAACATACCTCCGGGTAACAGTCCTTCGCCAGGACTTGCAACATCGCCGTTTTTCCGCATTGAACGTCTCCCACAAGAACCAGTTTACATCTCACCACCAGCGGCTGTGTGTTTCTCCTTTCCTTCATGATGTCAGAAATGCTCCGATGCGTTTTGTCTCCCTATTTTTGGTTTCTGTTTGAATTTGGTAAAAAATGTCAGAAAACAAGCAGCAGATAAGCCTGAGAAATCGTCCCACTGTGCCGGAGCGTCCTGCTGTCCGTCTCTCGGAGGATGCTCGCAGTTGATCTGATTGAATTTGCCACTGCGGCGCTTTATACAGGCGAGCGGGAGCCAATAGGAGCCCTCCATTCCACAGGCTCTCTCTGACACCCCTGTGCTGCTACACACGCTCACACACGCGCGCGCGCGCACACACACCGCACTGTGATATTCTCGAGAGCAAAAACAAGTTGTTGTGTCAAGGATGAGAGAGCAGCTGCGCTATAAGCAGGGATCTCTGCGCTGATACTGTGATACTGATGCTGTGCGAGGCTGTGAGGGGAGTTTCATGGCTGTGCAGTCAGACAGAGAGTGAATCTATTGTTATGAACAAGTAGTTTACTTCTCTGATCATTGAATTCAAAACAGTTTCAACATGACATTTCAGCCTCGGGTATGGAAGCCTAGTGCGGCCATGCTAGAAAAAGAAAGGCAGTATCAAAGTTGCAACATATATAACAAGTTTCGTATGTAACAAGCTTAGAGTATAGGTTTATATTGCTATGAAAAGAAAAGGAGGTTATTATAATAACCATCATTCATAAAGGGTAGAAATAAATAAACTTTGGTTAATAATTATTGCCTGTTGACAAACAATGACAACTGTTTATTTTAAAGTTTCAATAAAACCTAAAGTTACCAAAGATCATCTTGAATTTGCAAAAATTAATGAACTTGAATTCAGAAGGTGTATCCTTGTATCATTCTGTTTAATAAGGACAACATGCATAAAATCATTTATTTTCTTTACATTTTGTGAGTTTGGTTTGTTTATTGAATAAACAAAAAAGAAGCAAGATGAGACAGGACGGACTGATGATCTCAATTGATCTCTCTGCAACACAATACAAAGACGCCTTTGACAAAACCTCAAAACTCTTATTTTTTTACATTCTGTTGATAATGTTTGTTAATTTTGAACGTTGAATGTTTTACATATTGCACCTTTAATCAATACTGTGTAATTCATCTTTGTGAAGTAAAAAATTCTTGTTATAACAATAATTTATTAAGTATATGTTACAACACTTTTTCAAGAGTGGCAGCAATAACCCCTGAAAAGTCAAGATCAAACAGGGATTCAGTCAGTTTTCAGGGGAAACATATGACTGTTCTTGTTAAAAAGATATAGTATTTGTATGTTACATGAAACCTTTCTCATCATAACAAGATAAATAACATATTGTAAAAAGTTATTTCACTGTTAACAAACAATGTAAACTATTTATTAAGACATTGTTAAGGTTCATAATCATCAGTTGCGACTTAAAATAAACAATTTGATAATGATGGTTATTATAAAGTGTTTCTTAAATTTTTTTTGTCATGACTTGATGAGTTTGTACATAATAATGACATGATACAATAGTAAGTTTTCAGGTTATAATGTGCTCATGATCTGTTTTCCTTTTCCTGCTGTGGCCGCAGAATTTAACTAACACAGCAGTCAGTCACCGCAGACGTCTGTTTTATCACCTGTGGGTGCTGTCACTTGGTCTGCTGCAAATTGATTGATTAGATTGACTTGCCTGGCAGGATCAATAGCATTCCACTGGCTCAAGACAATGGGACTGATAGACCAATCCACAGTGGACTAATTAGTTAACTTTAATCTGCATTACAAACTCAAGTGAATTTCATCCAAACAACTCAGCTTCTTCTTCTTCTTCTTCTTGAAAATGATTCTTCAGCTTCCGCAACTGCTTTGAAACTCCCTGACTCGAGGCCAACAAGGAAAATTAGTAACTGAGCCTCTTTTTTCCTGTCACTGTGTCTTCAACAACAACGTTTGACTTGTCACATTTCTGACTTCTCACAACCTTCCTATACAGACAGATAAGTTGATTTGCTGATTAAAAGCCAGTCCGACCCGTGTCAGTATAAAACCACCATGGTGTGAGGCCCCCTGATAGGCGACTAGTTATCGGCTGCCCACAGGGTAAAGTCAGTGGTCTCTCCTCTAACTTGTGCTGGTCAGACCCCTGGGGACACGCTGACTTTCACACCCTGAAGGTTATTACTGTGTGGAAGCAGCATCCATTGTAAGTAAATGAAAAAATAAAAGATAAAAGTCAATTAGCTGCCCTCCCCCTATGTCTGGCAGCACACTGGCTAATTTACTTACTGTTGCCAATCAGAGCTCTTGCAATTTTTGCCCCCATGGGTCAGAGCAATAATTCTCCTTTGTTCACAAACAGCCTGTATCATTCACCCCCCATGCTGCGACCTGTCTGTGTTTTACAGCCCAATATGTCTTGTGTTATCATATGCATCTCTGAGTGTGGGGGTTGGGTCTGCATGCCAAGGAGAATTATCACTGTTGGCTTCTTATTTACATTAAAAACATTTGACAAAATGCATTTTCTCTCTTTGTTCATTGTATTTCTTGTGATTATACACCTGTCTTTCCAGTAAATGTTCTAAAACAGCACTACTCATAGCCGACACCACTCAGGAGGAGGGCAGACTCTGTTTGAGAAACATGGTGAGACTGTGAATGAGATTCATTCTTTGTTTGTTTGTTTGTTTGTCTGTGAGGATGTAAGGGATGTACTTCTTACTAAGATGTCCTCTATGTATGCTGATTGCTTTTGAATTAATGATTATGAAACACTCGAGCTGTGCTTTCAGGAAGGGAAGATTCATTTTTTTCCTCTGATTTTTGTTGACAAACTTGTGAAAAAGGCCAAATTTATGTTTAAGACCGAGCTGCAAAAAAAAAAAAAAAAAAATTTGTGATGAAATGAAATGTTTAACATCTGGAACTGTCCTTCAGGTGTTTTGTAAAACCTTGAGGGTTTGGCACGTTGGGCGCATGATACGAAAACAAAGGGAATCATATCAAGTCACAATCAGCGGTGCAAAAAATAGGAAATTTGCTGCAGTACAATTTAATATTTTGAGCAGGTTTATGTTAACAAAACAGGAGTTTATTAAAAAAATAACAAAAAATGTTTTTTTTCTTGTAATAAACCCAACTTGCTAGCATGCTTTCTTAACAGTTTGATGTATAAGTGTAACATAGCTCATCAATATTAAGATTCTTAACGGGGCTTCATGTTACAATTTGTAACAATTTGCATGAAGTAATCACTTTGTAAGTAACCATATGTGAGACGTGACATGAAAAATAAGACCTTCTCTTCTCTGTTGCCTATACAAGAGTGTGGACGATTTCTTTATGTTGTTAAATGCTGCTGGACTGTAGACTTCTTTGCTCAGCACTCGGGTCAGATTTTCCCCGACAGTCCAAAGGATGTGACTTAATGCACGCCCTCGTCTCACTGCCTCCCAATCATGTTTGAGTTTTCTTTGTTGCAAGCAGGTAAACTGTTTTGCCCAAATGCAATCTTATAACCAATTTAATATCTAATAAAGACAATATGACATTTTATAAGCTTTTTAATTTGATCAACTCCCACTCCATTCTCAAATCTCAAGATGCTAATTGGACTGTCAGCAGAGGACTGGTCACTGTCAATGTTTTGGGAGACTAAATACTCATCAGATGATCGCTGATGGGCCAGAGATTGATATTTTCCTCTGTAAAGACCTGGAAACCTTTGACACGAATGAGGTAAGTTCTGTAATTTCCCAACACTTCATAGTGAACCTGAACACAGTAAATAAAGTATGTGGAGAAGAGACGGCTACAATGAGCTAAGATTTCAGACTTTGCAGTTTTTCCCAGTGAATTAATGCAATATAAACACTTCATTACTAAATACTTGCACATGCATGATGACGCATTGATACAGTAAAAGGGAAACAGTTCAGAAGAAAAGTTGCGGACTCTGAACTCTCTCTAACCCTTTGAAACAAACTGAAATGGATGCATGAACGCCTGCGTAACCACCACAGAGCTCCTCTGATGGGACAGAGAGAGGCAGGTGGCTGTGAATAATCATCAGGCAGAAAGTGACACCTTCCAATATGGCTGATACTAGAGGATGTGAAGGACGAGGCTGGAGAGGAGAGGCAGACTGCTGGCGGGACAAAGCATCGACACCTTAAATCATCACAGTCACGTGTATTTGGTGACAGTGTTGTCTTATCTTATCTTAATACAATGAGAGAGTGGCAGTGGTGTACACACGGCCTGAGGGAAACAGACAAAAGCTGAGTCACTCTCTTTCTGGCAGGATAACCAGACGTGCAGTTAACGTGAGGTGGGACGCTTTCTTATTTTCCTGCCACGGACTCATCAGCAGATGGTGTTGTAACCCAGGATTCTCAACACGTGATATCCTGGATTCACATTCACAAGAAGCAGTTTTTATGTCTGTTAGATCAACCACTGGCGGAAGTGATTTTGGCTACCCATCGATGAGACGTGGAAGTACAAGCGCAGGACAGATGGTAAACGATGATCGTGTCCAGATAGAGGTGCTAATAACTCGGCTCACTGTATGAATTCTCAATGAGTGGCATACGGATGCAGTTATGAATTATTTGAACAGATTGACGTTCTGCAGATCATCAAATTAAAGCACGTGGGACAAATCAAATAGACTCAAAATATATATACATACAGTTCTCATGATGTTGTGATCTTGTTTCACGCGACTGAAGGGATGTGTCCTCCGAGATAAACGCACCATACCAGTTGAGACATCCAATTCCAAACCCATGGACATGAACATGGGCAAACCATTCACATCTCTACGTTTGTACTTTTCAGGCTACATAACATATTGACATTTCTACAAAATGTTTCACCACCATGTTCACATTGCATTTTTATGCCCTGACTGTCATATCGGGTTAGGCAGAGGATGGTGGTGGAGTTACGGGCGTGAAGGCTGCCACGCCAGTGACCACAGTTCAAGACTGTGTTTCAACATTTGTAACCAGGACACCACAGGGTATTTTTATGTAGACCTTGGGAAAAAATGTCAGATGTGATTGTGGCTACCAAAACAGATATTTTTAAGACAAATCATGAACTTTTTCTAACCCTAGCAACTTGTGTTCTCGCCACAGAAAATTCAAAATTTAACCAAATTCAATGTAAAGTTTCAACGCATCTGCGGTTTTCAGCTGCCAACAGTTATTATGGCAATGGGTTTGCCCGTTCAGCCGCAAGATCACAAGTGAGGTCAGGCACTGATGTTGGGTCTGGCTCTCGCTGTGTTTCGCATGTTGCAGTTCGTCCCAAAGGTGCTGGATGGGGTTGAGGTCAGTGCTCTCTGCGGGCCTGTCAAGTTCTCCACGGCGAAATGGAAACATGTATTTCTCTTAATGTGCCTGGCTCAGTGCATGAGAGCACCGTCATGTTGGAACTCTCTTAATTGTTGCCAAAAGGATGAAAGCCTTGTAGCGTTGAGATTTGTTTCAGCTGGAATTAAACCAAACACTTAAAGGTCCAGTGTGCTGGATATAGTGGCATTAAGCAAGGAGGTTTCAGATTGCAGACGACTGAGCATCCCTCGTCACACCCCCCCTAGAACTGCTTAAAAAATGAATGACTTTCTCTAGAGTTAATATTTGGTTTGTCCGTTCTGGGCTACTGTAGAAACACAGCAGACTCTATCGAAGGAAACTCTCCCTCTGTACATATCAATGCACTTTCTAAAGTAATGAAAACACAATTGATGTGATTATGCACGTATGAAAATATATTTTTGGCAATATTACACTCCATCCTTTAATCCTAAACACTTGAAACATACAGGGTCAGTTCACAAATGACTACTGTAGCAACAAGAATCTTGCCATGCCGGCAGTTTGGGTTTTTAGTTTTAGGTAGGTAGGTCATTAGAGGTAAGAAAATAAATATCTTTTGTTTTGTAATCAGGGCGAACTGACCCTTTAAAAGCAAGTAAAATGGAGACAAACACCATCACTTCATAGTATTTCTGGTTTCCATTGGACTGATAATTCCACAGCATCTAAAAATACAAACATGCCACGTCTGCCCTCTGCTGGTGATGGTCTGAATCACTGGTGAGAAATAAAAACACACACACACACACACACACAAATGTTTACTTAAATGTTGTTGTGTTTTATTCACCTCCTCTCTTTCAGATGTGCTACTGACAAAAGATGCTCCCTGTACACATTGTCATCAGACACTGTTGGATATCACTTCATGTCATCGACCCGTCAGAAACCACGTGAAATGTTGACATCATCATCAGACCAGACAACTTGTTCAGTATTGAAGGTGGGTACAGCATAAAGTTTAGTGCATTTATTGCATCATAAAGCAGACATAGAAATGATAGTAGTGCAATTATACCCCATCAGAACTGAGGAGATATCTTGATAGTCTCAGCTAGTGTCTCGTCAATGCTAGACTTTGTATTGCATACAGAATTTAGGCAAGTGGAACGCAACAGGAAACGATAATTGTAAAAAATTGTGCTTTGGAAGTCCAAAGAATAACTGACTTTTATAGAAATTTTTACTGCAATAAAAATTAAGCAAATAGACGGAGCATATATATGTATATATATATATATATGTATATATATATATATATATATATATATATATATATATATATATATGATTTTTTAAAATTTGTATCGAAAGACTGTGCTCTCTGTGTTTCATCAAGTAGACGTCGTGTATCTAGAAACCTGGTCCTTCAGAAACGAATGTGTGTGTCAGTGGTAGCGAACGTCACAGTGGTCCTAAACAACTGCAGTGCATCGTTCTAAACAGAGGAATATACATAAAAACATACATGCTTTCTGAGGTGTTTAATATAGAGTCGTGTCCTATGACTGAAAACCTTCTACTTTCTGTCAGCATATGTCTGTTTCTGTGCAATTTGATAATAAGAAGAATCATAATAAGAATCATAATAACCATAATAATTATGATAATAATAATAATATCTGCATATTTAATGTACAGTATGTACAGCGAAGCCTTGATAAAGAATACATGTGACTGGTTATGTAGGTCATGTTGAATGGCTCATGATGTGACAATGGTCCCAAAAAAGCCCTTCTGATGAAACAGGAATATAACATGTCATGCACATACATTAGCTTATTTACATAAGTGGCATGTTAGCTGAGTTCTATAGTTTTATATGATAACAGCAGCAGACAGATTAACGTGAGAGTTTCAGTGCTTATTGAGATGCATTCTTTTTTTCTTAGTACTGTAAGACACAAAATAAAGGCAAGTAGATGATTAAATAAACATGTTTGGTATTTGCAATGAAGACATTTGACTATTCTGGAAGTTGAAGTTGTCTACATATGTATACTTGATGTATGTGTTGCAGCTTGCTTGGCAGAGAAATGAGCAGCAGTGGATATGAGAGTAACATAAATATGCCACCAGAGGTCGCCCTCCATATACTTATAGGCCTGCAGTACACATGCTTATTTCAGCTGTTAATGCCATGAGATAGTGAAATAATTTATTGGGCTTCTTAGACTTCTAAGGAGCCCGTCGCAATCAGGGGTGATAATGTCTTCTCCGTGTTGTAGCACAGTGATGTAGTGGAGGCTCGCTTCTTCTTAATTCAATGGGCAACTTAATTCAGAAGCTCCGCTGATGCCAAACATCTAAAGAGCAGCTGGGTGTCTTATAGTTCATCACTTCTTCAGTTATCACCTCACCACTGTGTAGCAGTGAGGTGTGAAAGCTACAGCCCAGTCGCCAGACTAGAATATACAATGTTAACCTTTCTGCAAACCAGGGATGTGTTCAAATGTGCGAGTGTGTCACATATGCAAAGAGAGGCGGATGTTCTGAACGAGACATTGGGACTACTCTAGCTGCGATTGTGCAGAAAAAGCAGGGTGTTTTAAATGCAATGCTCAGGTTCCACGTATTACGTTTACATAACCGACCTAACCTTTACATCGCGAGGTGGAGGGGATGGTTGTGGAGTTACAGGCGGAGGAGGCTGCCAAGCTAGTGACCGCTGTTTGAGACTGTGTGACACCACTGGATGTTGTAAGGACACCTCAGGACAATTTACACAGCTGTGCTTGAGGCAACAAAAGAATAACATTTTTGTTGAGAAGTAAGAATATCTCTGGACATGATTGTGGCGACAAAACCAAGTATTTTAAGCCCAACAAAATCTGTTCTTAACCCTTAACCAAGTGTTTTTTGTGCTACATGTAACAAGACCATATAAGCACAGCGTTGTCACAACATAAGACCCTAAACCTAAAAGAACAAGAAGCTGCAACATAAAGCACTGTCAAGTTACAACAAATCCGTGGTTTGCAGAACCCTAAACTGCCAACATTTATTCTGGCAACTGGATTTGAAAATTATCCCACTGATAAATTATGTTCATGTCTGTGTAGCTCATGGTGATCTGTTTATATCACGGAGAATTACATTCAGCACACATGCTGAGGTAACATTGAATTGTGTTACTGTGTATAAATCTATTCTCTGAAATAGACTGAAATATCAGACGGTAAATCTACTCAACAATGTGTTTTTTGTGTCGGAATTAACCTGAAGATCAAGTAACTCTCTGATTTATCGCTTTGTTCAAAATAAAATACAAAAAACCCCCGATAGTAATGATTGTTTTAAGAACATAATGTACATATAGTTATCAGAGTACAGGGACAGAGTCATTGTTTCAATCTCAAACTTTCCGATCAGGAGATGTTTGATGTCCTAACACTGAGGCGTCTGTCCTTCTCTGGCGTCACCTACACACGTTTTAAACACTTTCGAATCACCTGATTTCTGCTTATGCTACATGTTATTTTTGTAGTGTTTAACTTTTGTGTGGGGGGGATCAGGAAATGCACACTACTGTACAACAAATGATTACTGGAAATGATTAGATGTGATTAATAAGAATCCAATTTAAAGGGAAATGTGAGTTGGTGACTGTGTATTAATTGTTGGATGAGCCTTCTTGTCTCAGGAATATCAAGGACTAAAGTTTTTGGTTGATACTGAACGGCAATTTTTGTTATTTTAGTGAGCTTAGGTACCACGTCCAAGCGAAACCACAGTTACTGTAAATAATCCTGACTTCGACCAGCATTTATACATTCAAGTTGTGACAAAAGATGCATATAGACTGTTGCTGTGCAAGCCCGTGCTCGTCATGAATCAGTTTTGCATCACTGTTGCGTGCATCGTGATCAGCCATATGGAGGGCCAAGATATGAATTATAGATAGAAGTATAGATAGTTACTGTAAAAAAATAAATGGAAATTTAAAAAAGGCTACTGGATAAACGAGGAGAGAAAGCAAGTGAGGAAAAAGGAATAATTGTGCCTTTGAGGAAACATTTGGTTAAACTGGAATGACCGCTCACATAGAGCTGTACAGACGGAAGACAAACTGGTTTTCTGTCGCTCTCTGGGACGCCACGTTTAACAGAGAGGAAAACCTGGGAAGCTATTCGTGTTTGTACATGGTGTTATACTGATAGCGCTGCTATGCTACAGTACTGTATGCTAACAGACTCTGACTTCACAGGTGTGATATTTGTCTACAACAAGAGCTGAATGAGCCTACATGTGTCTGTGACAGCCCCGTCTGGGTGTCTGATCACACATGGGCTGGCTCAGCTGTGCCATGTGACCTCCGGTGTGAAATCAGGGACTCTGGGAACAAGGTCAGGAGGGTGAGGAAGGGAGAGAGGATGTCGTGCAAGTGACTGCACCGCTGAACTGGTTTTTATCACCAGTCGGTGTGCAGCTGTAGAAAGCGGCCCTGAGTTGACTCTTGGCGGTGGGAGCAGGGAGCTCTTACCGAGGGGGCAGCAGTGAGGCGGAGGCTCCTCCGGTCAAATCTTCCTCCTCCTCCTGCTCCTCTCCCTGTTTTTTTGCTTCTCCTCTTCCTCCAGCTCATCAGCCTCCTGCTTGTTCTCTCTCTCGAGGGACTCTTGCTCTTGTTCCTGTCTTCGCCCCAAGTTATGGCCAGAGAAGGTGGTGGCTGGCGTTGGAGAGATGAGGGCTGCTGCTGCCCCCTGGTGGCGCCCTGGTCCCTGTGCTCCATGACCTCCTAGCCCAAGCACAGGCTGCTCCTGTAAGAGACCAGGGGGCAAAGTTCAAGAAAGAAACCAGCAGCAACACAAACAAAGACCAAAACGTCTTAAAGCAAGAAAGAGAAACAAACATTTTCTCACCTTCGTCTGTGGTCGCAATCATTCTATCAACTCTTGAGTCTCAGAAAACTAAAAACGGACAGGCAGGAAAGTTGTAATTAATAAAGCAGTCAGACCGTTAATTAATGAAGCTTCAGCTGTGCGTTTGTCTCACCTGTTGGCTGGAGTTAGCTGAGGGCGGGGTGATCACACTTTGGTCCAGTAAGGGGTTCACAGGGGCAGAACAGGGGAGGTGCGTCGCACGCCAGTAAATTTCCAGATACTCGGCGAGGTGTTCACACGCGTCCTCCAGCTGATTCTCATCCAGGATGACGTCGAACATCTCCTAACGAGCCAAAGACAAGAACATGGGTACACCAGAGATCAATGTGAGGCCCTCAACTCTTTTTCCGAGCACTGAAATTACGAGTTTGTGCAGAGTGACGTACAGGTGGACACTGAGCTAGCTTGTCCCCCGCCATCATCTGGACGTTGAGGTGTTTGCTCTGTGACTTCCCTCGAGATTTTATCAGCCTCTGGAGAACCTGTGAGAACAAACAGAGATGAAGAGAGCCGAGCAGTGAGAAGAAGACGAAAACCTGAGTACTGGAAATTCTTCATGATTTCCCTTTTTGTTTTTCTTTTTTTTTTTAATTAATTCAAGTCACATAAAGAGACACCAACACAGCTGATGTGAACATAGTCTTCCATCTTTCAACCTCCTTTAATGTGGAGTCTGAAGTCTGAAGGTGTCTGATGTTAAATGTAATAAAGAATCTAAAGTCAAAGTAAATTATACATTTAGTTACATGTACTGTATGTATTCACTCATTGTATAGAAAAAGTCGACTGATCCAAAATTCAGCATTTTTCTAAATATCAGAATCTTTGTTTAATCAGCAAACAGATAAAAGAAGCAAATTAATTCAACCCTTTGATGAGCAGGCTGTGTTAAACCCTCTCTAATGCACAACACGGGTAAAAATGACCCTGATTCATGTCTAATGTAATTTCATGGATGGCTGAGTGTTTCATTGCTATATCTTATAATGTCAAATGTTTTAATCTTTGAATATTAATGAAATATCTTGTTCATGTTTACCACAAATCATTATTTTTATTTTGCCTCTCCTATTCTATGAACAAAAATATTTTCTTGTATTATTATATCATGTTTACAGGATTGGGTCAATCGTGCTGGTGAAATAATCATAATCATTTTTATTTTCAGTGAAACTGTGTTTCGCATCAAAGGGTAAAAAAATGGATCTGATGGCATCTGCAAAGTCTAGTAACATAACTTATCAAATAATTGTCAGTAAAAAGTAGAATATTTGCCTCCAAAATGAAGAGGAGTGGAAGTAAAAAGCGGCCAAAAAGGGAAATACTCAAGTAAATTATTAGTTCAGTAGTTGAGTAAATGTATTTAGTTACATGCCATCACTAATGAAACTACGTCATAACACAAGCGATGTATTCTGTGATTCACAGTAGATAGTGCTGCACTAACTAACTAAATAATTTCATTATTGGCTCATCATTAAATCTTTGAAATATTTTGAACAGTTGTAAAAAAAATTGTCTTCTTTCCTCTGACCAGGAGCCCAGAGCCTAAAGATATAACGGTGATAGATAAAAGAGAAAAGCAGCAAATGCTTCACTTGTTGGACAAATGTTTGACTTTTTTATACTTGAATAAACAACAAAAATGATAAAAAATAATAATCGATAATTCGAGTGTTTCACATCTTACTTTGATAATAATCAACAACCATATAGACAGGAATCTTGGATGAGGAATCTTGGATGAGGTTTATGTGGGTGCTTTACTTTAGGCGAGGACACTTTGACGTAGACGATGATGGGAGCCAGAGAAGTCTTGAGGAGCTGTGCTGGGTGGTTGATGGTGTCTGCATCCAGGACGACCAGTTGAAGAGACTTGGCTAGCTCAAAGATCCTCTCGATCTCGCTCTGAACCTCGGCTGTCAACACACCAGAGAAAGACAGGGAGATGTCACATTTAACGGAGCAACCTCACTCCTTAAATCAAAGAAAGCAGAGGCATCTATTCTTAGCAGCTATTAATCTATATTTAGCACAAAAAACATCAAAGAGCAACTTTCTGTTCACTCACCCAGACTGGAGCGCGTGTTGGATCTCTCCATTATGGCCTTCTTGTTCAGCACAGAGCGCTTCGCCAGCGACAGATCAGCAGTCACCCGGGTAATAGAGATCCTACGGAAGAAGCGTCTTATCACATCACATCCACAACCGTTCCATTTCAAAGGATGAGATGAACTTGTACTCTCTTGAAACTAAAAATAAATCATCATCATCATGTGTCCTATCGACCATGAAACGTGATTCCAGTTCTGCCGCTCGGTCACAGCGTTGCTGTACCCTGAGCGGCAGCTGTAGAGAGCCGTACCCACCTGCCGTCAAATCTGTGCTTTAGGAAGTCAAACAAGGCTTTCTGCATCATGTCCGTTACCTAGGCGACAGTTAAGAGGGGAGAGAAGTTAGGAGCAAGATGTGTCATGAAATATACACATTAAGCCCCACATTAGCATTTCCATAATAACTTTTGACGGCTTAATTTAGGCCAACTATATAGTATTTAAAAGCACTATATAAGGATTTAAAAAATTATTATTAGTTTATTACAGATGTTTTCAAAGCCTCCACAGGGGAGCTCCAAACAGTTTCAGGGGAGGCTCACTGAATGGAACTACAAAGATTTTGCATCATCCAAAGAAAATCTTAGTTCAGTAATTTTCTGTTTTATTTGTTTCACCTTAGATTTGACACTTTTCCTGCCTTGCCTGTGTTTCATTACTTAATCAGTCCGCGTGTATAGAGTTCACTTCGATTCATCTGCATTGTCTGTGTCAGCGTTTGGGCCTGTTCCTGCTTTTGTTCCTAGTTGCCTTATAGTTTGTTTATAGTTTTGTCATCTAAGAACTATTTAAGTTTTGTAAAATGTTTAATTTCAAAAACATTTTCGGGTTCTCTTCAGCTTGGTTTTGTTGCCAGTTTTTTTTTGTTGCCCGCATTTACATTTTTGGATTTAAGCTTTAAATAAAGCTTGCTCTCTTCTTTTTCTAAGCTTTGTGTGAAAATAGGCTTTGTTTATCCAGACAACATTATTTTATTTTTGACAAGTAGTCCCGACATCTCCAGCCATGTTTGTGGCAACCAAACCAGGTATAAGCCAAAACAATATATTTTCCGATCACTAACCAAGTGTTTTTTGTGCCTTAACCTAACCAGATGATAATCACAGCGTTGTCTCAACATAAAATAGAACATTTTAACTCCAGATACGCTAAAATGCTTCTTAAAGAAATTGGCAACATTTATTCTGGTGACTGGGCTGAAAAGGCAAGTCAGCAAAGAGAGAAATGAGCAGTTGAATGTTTAACCTTCAGTTTGCAGAATGATGAATGTACAGACACATACATCATTCTGGACAGTTGACACTAAGGCCTGTTTTTACAGTTTGGACATCTTATGTACAGTTGCTTGTCTATTGAAATGAACAGTATCTGTGCTCATAGATGTTCATAGATGCTGGATTTTTTTCAGTAAGAAGTAAGGAGTAGCCCTAATTTTAAGAACTTCTGGGTGAAACAGCCATCAAACTCTTTTTCTAATTATTATTCCAAGCAGAGTTTATTTTTGTCTTCAAACATGTGGGGAGGGGATCTTTAAGGATGACATGGGAGGGAGACGGTGTGTGTGTTCGGGTGAAGTCTATTTTCAAACGGTCCTAAAAAATGGATGGCCTTCAGAATAGGGGATGAAGCGCACAGTGGTGCTGCTCCTCTACGGTGTAACAGAGAGATGGGGAAACAGCGAGAGAGCGAGTGCACGAGAGGGAAGGAGGAAGGCAACGTCGCAGAACAATGGCGAGCAACCGAATGAAACATGTACAAGAGAGACAAAGCAGGGAGAAAGAAGAGAACGAGAGGGGAAGAGAGAAGGAGGCAGCCTGGCGTTCACCACTGGAGCATCCCCAAAGCACATCACCAGAGCGCTGCATAAATATTTCACACACACACAAAACAAACGGCTTGGCACACAGCTTGCGCAGTCACAGAAGAGAGAGCGAGGCAGAGAGAAAATGTTGAAGCACGGAGACATTCTGTTCAATTACACGCCTCACATTTCCGCATATTCGACGATTAATCGAGTTTCGCCGCAGTGTTTTTTCATACATCTCATCTCATGTGTGTTACGGTTCAGTATAGGAGAACATCACATGCAGTCGCCGACACGGAAGGGCAGACGTGCAGTTCTGTACGACTCAAAATGGATCAACGACTCCTCTTGCGTGCGCCATAATTTCATCAGGATGTGACTGTGGTGTTTAGTATCAGTGTTAATGGGATAATGGAGGCGAGAGTGATTCCCTTTAGATCAAGCCGGGCAAGTCCATACTGGACCAGAAAATTCAGCCCGGATTAAACTGGAACAAACAAAGGCAGTCCACAGAAGACGACCAGAGACTGAGCTCCAACACTCAGACACGTCACATACGGCTGGCAGACGCAGATATTTTCATTACTGACTAATTTACCAATGGTCTTTTTTTTTTTTTTTTGGATGAATTAAATCAAGTGTGTAAAATAATTATAAATAACCATCATACTTATTTGTCTACTAGTGAAGATAGGACGACATGCTAGCAGGCTGTACAGAGGCACAGTGGGGCTTTGAGCTTAATGCTAATAATTGGCATGCTAACATTCCTACAGTGACAGTGCTAACACGCTGATGTCCAGCAGGGCTGAGAGACTTCACCAGTTCTCTACAAACAAAACTCTGATGCCTTAAGACGAGGAATTAATGAACAAAATGTTCTCTCCGTTGACTAATTGATTCATTGGCTCAGTGATTTCAACACACGCTCCATATCTGACAACATCCAGTTAAAACTCAGGACTTCAATAAGCAAAACCAAATTATACAAAGTGAAAGGCGACACTGACGGCTGTCTCACCTCATAGCCCTTCAGTGAAGGGCCCACTAGCACCACCGGTCGCATAGAAGGGACCACATCATATGGGGGAAGATGTTCGGTCTGCACGGGCCACAAACACAGATGGAGGTGAAAAATATACAACATGTTGACACAAGAGTGGTAAGTAGACGCTCTGCATGCCACAGAGCCATAAAAAGTGCACTTAAATACGTCAAGTCTAGCAGTTTGAATAAGGGTGGTCTTAAATAAAGTGTAAAAATGTCAGGTGTTAAAGTAATAGCCACAAACATAGACATACCTGTTTCTGCTTCTGTTTGGCTTTCAGAATAAAGAGAGGGAATGTTAAGTAAGAGAGATAAAGGCTAATAAAAACATTCTGACAGGTCACTACTTCAGGAGAAACTGTCTGAGTTTTAGGGCTCTGTAAGAGTTTAAAAAGAAAGCATGCATGCCATGCTGGACTGAGGAAAAGTACATTTACATTACAATAGTCCTGTATGTACATCTGACCCTGAGAGAGCATGCAGGCCCAGAAGAAGCAGAGCAGACAGACTCAGAAGCAGGACTCCTGCCATCCCACCTACCTCCGGATGAAGCGTTTCCTCCTTTCCTGTGGAGCAACATAATGCAAAGCTTCATTATGCGTGAATCCCCTCAGGGAGCAATTTAGAAAGAAGGACTCAGAGCAACACGTGAACAAGAACTAGTTCTAGAACAAAGTTTTTCAAAGGCGAATTAGGGCAACACAGAGAGACAGAGACAAGTAGAGGAGTGCGAACAGAGACGCAGAGCAGTGTGACCTCTGACCTCGCTGCTGCTTTCTGCTCTTGTTTTATCCTCATGGCCTCTAGTTTGACTGGGCTCGGGATGAACGTGATGTCTGCCCCTTCCTTCACCAGCCGGCCGATCCACCAGTCATTGTTGTATTTCTGCACGATGACAGCGAGACACAACTTTTATCACTTAGAAGTTTTGCTCAGAATGTGCTGACATGGATACAAGTTGACTATAGCAATGGCAATCTTAATGTTGAAGGCCTCTCACCTCTTTTATGTGCAGAAAGTCTTTGGTTTCAAAGTTAATAGCAGAACCTTGGACTGGACAATCTTCATCAAGGGCCCCACAGTAACTCACATTGGTTTTTACTGCAAATGCTACTGGTTTGGACTGTGGAAAGATTAAAAAAATAAACATTCCAAATAAAATTCAAGGCAATAAACATCATCACTGCCTTTGTGCTTCACTCTGAAGATTAATCCAATTCCATAGACCTTAATGAATGGACAAGAAGATTAAATGTGTAATGAAAGCAGCCTCTGAGGATTATGACGACTCAGCTGTTTGCACGCTGCTCCACGGGAACTGAAGGTGAATTTAAAGTCAAGCGCTGACTTTTGACCTCTCTAGCTCTCACCTTGGCTCTCTCCAGCTGCAGCTGAGCCTGGCGCTCGGCTTCACGCCGAGACGCCTCCTGGTCCTCCTCCAGGGACAGGTCGGAATCCGAGGGTCGACTAGTGTAGGAATCGGCTGAACCCTGGAAGAAAAGAGGAGAGGAGAGGAATTTAATAATACATATGATAAATCCACCACAGTAACGCACCTGACAGCTTGTAGCAGCTGTTGCAATTCGTTCAGAGCTACTTCTGATAAAGTAAGTATTGACTTATAGACAATATCTCAGATGCAGCCTCAAACAGATCACCTCTGTGTCTTCCATGTCCCTCTCCTTGTTCAGCCTGTCTCTGAACCTGCCTGTCCTTTCCTGAAGCCATGTGACCCAGCCTGTAAGGACCAGCCAGTTCCTGCAGCTTTCCAAAGCAGCCGTCTCTGGGGAACGTGTGCGTGAGTACTGCAACAACACCAACTACCAGCACAGTGCTTGTTGTCTATTCATCCACTCAGCCAGACAGATGTTGGCAAAAGCCCAGAGACCTCAACCAGGAAAAAACACACAAAAGACACAACTCTGACAGAGTGCAGGTAATTAAGCCTGTCATGGCATTTTTTGGACAATGCATCCTTGGAGAAAAATATTGCAAAAAAAAAAAAAAAATCAACGTTATTGTCATTTCAAAGACAATTTTATGCCACTGATAAAATTATAATATAATATCATAATAATGCAAATACACCCTTTCAAAGAGCAATGCACTTCTAATTTTTGAGAATATAGAGACATTGGAAGAGGAATGTGAAACTAATGTGATAATATCCTATATATATATATATATATATATATATATATATATATATATATATATATATATATATATATATATATAACTGAAAGAATGTGAAACAGTGCAATGAACACATTAAATAAACTGGACTCTAGGACTCTTTTGACAGAGCCTGCATGTAAACACAACTGACAATATCAATGTCAGCGGTAATGATCAAGGTCACGCGATAATTCACAAAAAGATATGTGCAATAAGTCGACAACAACACTGATAATACAGGATGACACTACAAAACATAACATTCAGTCCATTTCTAGACTTCAGATTGGTCTGTGTCAACAAGGGACTTGGTGTCTCTAGTGTCTACACTGTAGTCATTTATAGTCAAACCATATAAAAGGTGTTTTGCCCATCACTCCCAAATATCTCTATTTAAACATATCTGCAGGGAGTGATGAGATCGGAGCCTGGACGCCAAACTCCAAGTATGTTTTGCTGCTATATTAAACAAACGTGGATTGTCTGACTGAACTGTCCTTAACATTGCTTAACCTTTTACATATGAAAACATTTAACATAATATTTCACAATATTCATTTGGATGAACAAACCTGGCAAAAAAAAAAAACATATATACATATACATATACAACATATCATTCAAATGTATTGTGGCTGACAGCGCAATTCTTACTCCTTAGAAAAGTATTTAAAGCAACTCCACCAATCTGTCTACATCTCAGTCTTGGCGAGTGCTACTGCTCATGTGAAAACAAGCAGTGTAAAGCCTTTTGTAGCTCCAGAGGAAGATGCATATAATGTGATAAATTCCCCCAGTGGTGTCAATCAGTGGCTAAATGTCATTGTGGGTAATGTATGTGCCAAGTTTAGAAAAGGAAGAAGAGTGCATGGGATTAAAAAGACAATATGTCAATAAGAGTTTCCTGTATAGATTTTGATCACCTGTTTTTAAGCAGTCCATAATGTGTCCACAGTGTTATTTGGCTTTTTAAGAACCTGGTGCCTACATTACCCCCAATGCAACATAGTGAGTGACATCACCCGAGGCAAGTTATCAGATTACATACAGCTTCCTCTGGAGCTAAAAATAAAAGGCTCTGTGCTGTACATCAAACTCTTCTCCATCAAAAACTGTAAAGGAAAGCAATAAACACAGATCCTACTCATAGCCTACAGATCCTGCCTTACACCTTAAAGTTCATACACATGTAAACTTAGACTGATAAAACTACCATGAAGCCTCACTTCACCCTGTCATCCGTAACATCTCACTCCATCAGCTCCTCCCCTGGTGGCTGCAGTCCCAGCTGGGTGCAGGGTTTGGAAGAGACTCCTCACAAACCAGACAGGAGCACCCACATAGCAGCCAAATATAGCTCGATAACAACGTCATTCTTCTTTTACCTTTGTCCCCCCCAACGTGTCTCCTCCTCCTCCCTCTTCTCTCCCCTCCTCCTCCCCAACACCTCCCTCCTCTACCCCTCCTTTGATTTTTTTTTTCCCCTGTCCCCCCTTCCAAATTTTTTTATTAATTAATAAAAATGCTTAAGCAGATTCCAGCGCAGAGTTTGTGGGTATCATTTGAATATCAAAGCCTGCCAGAGACTGAACAGTCTACCAGCGGAAGAAACAAAACCTAATTAAAGCACACGGAGCTCTGCGGATGGAAGAAGAGGAGTGATATTCTGAAAGTAGACAAAACCTCTTTAGCACAAAATTCCTCAGCACCTATTCTGATCGCACTTTTTTTATTGCTTTATATTGTTTTGATTTGATGAAGAATGTATTTGCACAAATTCCCTTGTAGATTAAAAAAAAAAGAAATTTGAAAAGAGAATTAGATAATAAGGATAACATGCAATCTTTACATTCTTGGACATATATTGTTACAATAAAGCCAATAATCACTTTATACTGTATGTACAGAATATTCTGTCACCAGTCTGTTGCTCCCTCTTTTGCCCTGCTGCTGATGTTACATTTCAGATGTTTAAAAACACTTAATTTTAGATTAACTGTCCGAGAGTGACAGAAAAGTTGCAGATAATCTTTTTGACTGTATAGCCTCACATCAAAATATGTAACAGCTACAGTGATCCAGAGCGCAATGAGTAGTAGCCTCACAATAATGGCCCTAAAATTGTGAGATAAACAAATAACAGAACAGCTCTGATACTAGGGCTGCACGATATATCGTTTGAGCATCGTCATCGCGATGTACGTATGCGCAATAGTCACATCGCAGAGCCTGCGATGTAGGAGGCAAATGAACTCATCTAATTTCAAGGGTACCTGACACACACTGCGCATGCATACTATGCATGCGCAGTGATCCACCAATCATTAGTTCTTAATCAGTGTGCCGAAGCAGACCAGCCCCTGCACATGGAGTGAGTCGCTGGTAACAACATTGAAAAAATGAGCAACAACAAGAGAAAATCGCGAAAACGAAGACTTGATGCCAGAAAGAAAGCAACATCAGTTATCGGGAATTATTTCAGCTACAAAAAGGTTGATATTGACCAAACACGTGTTCTGTGTCGACAGTGCCTTGCATCTGTTGCCACAACGGGGTAACTAACACAACTAATTTGTTTGACCATTTATGTCGGTACCACACAGCTCAGTACGACAAAAAGAGGTAAGATCAGTGCAGGTTAATTGTCCACAAGATAGCAGCAGTGCAGCATGACATAAAGTGCTGTTCAGGTCATCTGATGAAAATTCTTGTATTTTTTTTCTTGTATCGCAATGTCAGTTTTTTTCAATATAGTGCAGCCCTATCTGATACCCACATGGAGACAATGATTCAAACGTGCATGCTACGTCGTTTCAGTGATAGAGTCCATAGAAATCACCGCAGCAACAACACATAATGTTGCATTTCAACACATTTTGGGCAAAACGTAGTTAAATCTTTCTTCCACAAATTTCTTGCTGAAAATACAATAAAAACACATTTGAATGCAGAAACATTCTTAAAACATTGTGTTTTTCTGTTAAGCAGCCTGAAACTAGACAGTCACGTGACATGAATGCAGGACAAAAGAAAAAAATGGGCAGAATAACAATTAACAATAACAATTCCATATTGTGAAACTACTACTTATGGTAATACTGCTACGCAGAGACAAATGTAGCTACTACACATTTAGATGGGAGACCGGGTTGGACAAAGAAGTGTGAAGTTTGTAAAAGATCTCTTTCGGTTGTATGAGAGGCTTCAAACAATCTCGCCTATCTCTCTTTTCCTTCGTGCCTTTCAACTGTGTGATAAGTGCCTGATGTTCACATATTAAAGCCAATTACCATGTGGCTTTGACAAACGTCACCCACAACTGTGACACATCCTTCAGTGCTGTTTTCTTCAAAGCAATTCCCAGACAGACTGAGACGTCAGACTCTCGCCTGTTCTGTATTTCTCTCGCTGCATCCAAACATACAAATTCACCTTGTGCTTACTGCAGAAACCAAGTCATGAACATTGGAGATGTTTTAAATGCTCCACAACTGCTATAACAACCAGAAGTAGAACTAATCTAACAGACAGACAGAGGACAGAATTTATGAATATGAAACTGTGGATAACAGGTAGCTTCACGACAGGTTTTGTCTGCTGTAATCTGTCCTCTTGTTCACACTGGCCTTTGAGAGACCTCTTCCGAAAGTGTTTCCAATGTTACTGATGCGGGACAAAATCTTCATCCTGTGCAAAAATTATATTCCAAAGTTTATCTGAAGTTAATATGAGGCTGCAGGGGTCTGAGTTAATCACATCAAGTGCAAATGTCCCCTTTTTGTGAAAAGAAAACCGAAACATTCTGACTCTGCAGTGGACATGGTCCCCCACTTCCATCTGAAGAACAACACATCTCTTTAATCTGGGGAATTTCATAGTGGAGTCTGAGTAGCAGAACCACGAGGACGAGCTCAGCTGCAACATTTGAAGGTATGAATGCCTTCAAAAGAAGACAGGACGAAAAAACTGAGTCCAAACATTCAACAGATGGGCCCCAGAAGTTCAACTCAGAGCTGCGAGTTGAGATGCACAGACAAACCGCATGTGTACAGTACAGCATGTCCACAGAAGATGAGGAGAAGGAGGGAGGGAAGAGAGAGGAAGAGTGGGGAGATGCTGGCAAAGTGAGTGAACCAGAATAGACTTCTGCTGAGACAAGAGTGAGGGGGGGGGGGATGGGAGGAGAGGAGAGGAGAAAAACACGAAGACGCCTCGGAGCAGACAGACGGGGGGACTCATGGACGGAGAGACTGAGTTTGCATGCAGAGTGATTAAACAAAACGGGCAGCATCAACAGCGTACCTTGTTGCAGATGAGTCCTGTGGCGCTCGAGTCGGAGGCAGACATGATTGTGCTGCCAGCGCTCTCTTCTCCCCCATTGCACAGAAAGAGGCAGAACCCTCCTCCTCCTCCTCCCCTTCAGCCCGTGGTTACAGGGGGGAGAGAGAGGGTGGCGCGCTCAGCCTAAGTGCTTCACAGCTGACGTTGCTGCGCTGCCTCAACAGCCATTTCCTATACAAAATTGATGCCCTGACTGCAGCACTGGTGTGTACACGCCCGCATACTGGTACAGCACGGTGGGGCTCCTGCAGCTCCAAGGCAGCCCTCATGTAAGGAAAGGAGCATTCCTCCTCTCCCCTCCTCTCCTCTCCCTCCTCTCCTCTCCCCTCCTCTCCTCTCCTCTCCTCTCCTCTCCTCTCCTCTCCTCTCCTCTCCTCTCCTCTCCTCTCCTCTCATCTCCTCTCCTCCCATCTCATCTCCTCTCCTCTCCCATCTCATCTAAACCCTTCAAGTTCCTTCCCCACACTTTCCTCTTATGTCAATTTCTGCTAAAATAAATCCTGTAAAAAGTGACACAAAATCAACCACAATGGTCCGTTATTAATTCTCACGGAGTGCAGTATCGTTTTCCACCAGGCACAGATTGAACTTCTATAAATAAGACAGAACAAAGACTGAGCAGTTATGTAATCCATGCTAAGTGATAATAACAATAACCCTGCTGTTATTGCCGTTCCTCTGCCAATTAGTAGCACTCGTTGCTTAACAGGTGACCGCTTCAACCTAAGGGTGTGAAGTTAGTGGAGGGCATGGAGACAGAACGAGAGGAGGACGCGGGTGGAGAAAGAGGGAGATCGTTGGTATAGAGAGGGCAGGGCTGTGCCCGCCTGTCTGCCTGCCTGCCCTGCACCATCCTCCTGACAGGAAGGTGATGCATGAGCCTACCGAACTGAAATGCAGTGGTGAGTCAGCAGGCAGCCATCTAGAGTCCATCAGAAGTCTTAATAAGCCTGCAAAGAGGTCTCTATAGTAGGAGCCAGCCTTGTTGTTCCCGGCAAAGCCAGGGCTGCACGCCTGCTCTCCGGGTTGCCCTGGGCACTGAGGACCCTACTTTGCAGCCATTATGCTGGCAGCATGAGCTCGCTCACCCTCATTCAACTTTGGCTGCTTGAGAATTAAGTGCATTCCACTGGGGCTTTTGGCAAAACATGTCTCAGGGCTATATTTCTTCAGTGGCTTTTTAAAATTAAGGTGGGGGGGGGGGGGAAACAAGCACGCAAGCTTTCAAATGCACACACATGCACATACATATTACTGTAGTTAGAGCAACTACAGTGACTCCCCTCAGAGAGAAGATTGGGTGACTATTTTCATCATTAGTGTTGTGCATGAAACAGCCTTTGAGTAACCGCCTTTCAGACAGCAGGAGAGGAATGCAGAGACAGAGAACAAAAAACGAGAGCTAAAACCAGAAGGAGGGCAGCGAAGACGATTCACACCTGAAAAGTGAATTGTAACTGAGAAACACTACGAAGAAAACCTGACAAGCGTTTCTATATATTAACTATTAATTTTAACTTGAATATAGGGAAACAGAATGATAAGACGAACAGGAAAAGGTGTACGAGTGTGACGAAATCAGAGGGACAAATAGTACATTAGAGCAGTGGTACCAGCAATTAATAGCATACTCTTTTATCACTTCTTTTGTTATTTTATTTGCTTTTCAGTGGGTCTAAATATAGCCCTCCCTGCCTCTCCTTCCACTCCTCCCATCACAGACTGGGGCTGGCAGTGGGGAGAGGAATCGCGGAGGATTGTCAAAGTTCACTGAGTTTTGATGAATTCCCCCAAGAAAGAGCAAAGCAGATTTAAGACTGGCTCAGCGATATTCACTGATGCCAGATAGCCCATCTGAATGTGAACTAGGTGCCTGTACGGACAATAAGAGCAGACAGTCACCAAGGCTGGTCCCTGTTCAGTCTACAGCATGTATACACTCTCTGCAGCTGTTTTTTTTTTTGCTTTCTCCAACAGGATGATGATATTACATCTTGTGTTGTTCAATCCTCCTGATAGCGTGATGCAGGTGTGCTTCATAATGTTTCTTTTTATAGCACTTCTCTTTAAAGTTTACAGAGGCTGTCACATCCGTGGTAGAAAGAGAAACATGGTGATGCAAAGACAAAAATCTGATCATTTTTATGTGGATGTGGTCATAGGAGAAGTATTTAAACCTAGAAATCCATGACACACGCTAACCAGAGGTTATGTTTCCCGCCGTGGTTGGTTGGTTGATTCGTTGGTTGGTTTGTAAGCAGGATTACACAAAAACTACTGAATGGATTTTCACAAAACTTGGATGGAGGATGAGTCTCAGCCCAGAATACTTTTGGTGCAAATCTGGATAAAAGTGACAGATCCAGGAATAATTTTTTCACTTTCTTTAACATTGTGAGAAAGGGAGGTTTTTTTTTTGTTGTTTTTTTTTTACATTTTCATCAGTTTCTCAGGGAACAATACATGGATCTTGATTAAATAAATCTGGTGTATTTAGGTAACTGGTATCCATGTGTGAGTACAGATCCAAATAGAAATCTGTATCTAGCAGATTTACATATGATTCATTTGACACTGGACTAGGCTTGATTGAATTGAAGGGGAATGATGGGCCTTGGCGGAGGTGTGCGCTCTACTGAGTGCATCTCTAGTTTTATATATTTTGACTAAGTTATTTTCTAAATCATTAAATATCTGATTTAAAATAAACAGGAGTACAAATTTCACATTTAATGTTAAAATTTACACCAGATAGTTTAAGGTCAGTACTACTGCAACAAATCAGTTTATGTTTTTCTAACCTTTAAATGAGCTTTTTATATCTGCAGAGGAAGCAGGTCCTCCACAGTTGGCCATGTTGCACCCTACAGTAGCCCAGAATGGACAAAATAAAAAGGATCTAATGCTGGCCTTTAACAATTTTTGTGTTTTTAGCTGCCACTGAAGGAGAAGGTGCAACAAGGGGCATTCAGTTGGTTGAAATCTCCAACCACACAGCTAGATGAATCCCACACACGGGACCTTTGACGTTGGGTACTGGACACTTTATTCTTTTTTCTTTTCTGTTTTTTTGCTGAGCACCGCAGAGCCGACCAGTGCACCCACACTCTTGTACTGTGAGCAACTGAGAAGCTCTGCACCATCTGGGAACTCCAGCGAAAACACAGTTCAAGATTTCCACATCAAATCTGGAGATTTTAAACACGGCAGTAACCTTGCCACGTCCCCAACCTTTTGACTTGTGAAGAGGCACTTCACAATATGTGTGCAGCGGGAGCTGAGGCAGCATTACAGCCAGAGGTGGATCATCATCCAGAGCCAGAGAGAAGGTCTCTTGACAGTGCAACCAGAGTAGGGCAGAGTGGATCAATAGGAGAGCTACCCAGATTGATACTCCATCCTGTCCCAAGCTGCTCCACCCTCCTCCTGCTCTAATGTTACCTCAGGATACTTTCTCCCTGCCTGTAATGAGCCCTTAACAGCCTATAAATAAGCACATCCAAGTCACTTCAATGCACGCGACACAACTGCTTTCTCACCAGGTCCTCATAAAGAACACAGGACATCTTGTGTTAGCCAAGTGCAAAGAGAAATTGCTACAGATGCAATGAGGACAATGTGATGACATGAATCATCGCGGATGGGTTGACAGCGAAGCTTGCTGGTGCACAGTGGACGAAGAGGAGCAGGACACAGCGAGCCTGGCCAGGAATCTCTATCTTTCATCCACAACTTGGCCTGGCTCTCTACGCTGTGCATACTTAGGCTTTCATCCCTCCGGGGATCCCTCAACCTGACTTCACCAAACTGCTTCAAAGTGCAGAGGCTGGAGCTAACCCACATAAAGCTGTGTACCTACAGTGCAGCACAGAATGGCACAGTGCTGCTGCATCCTTCATTAAATCAGATGTGTTTGTTAGAAGCTGACCTGATTTAGGCTTGAGGTTTGAGTCAGGCCTAATTGGCGCGTCTTGACTAGTGGGCTGAGCTAACTGAGGGAATGTCAGACTTATCAATATGTAATGGTGCCCTACATAGTCACACATTCCAGCTTTACATCTAAAAACGGTGCGTTTTCTTTCAAGTTTGAAACATTGTCAGCGACCACATAAGGTTGGATTATCAAAATAAATGTCTTGTGAGCAGATGTGCGCGCCAAGAAAGCAAGATGAGGGTTTAGAATAGTAGAATAAAGTGATGTCCTAGATAAGACATGCCAAACATCCAGATGTCACATAAAAAAAATTAGAGCGCACACTTCCTTATTCTGACTTTGTTCTCGTCTTTAACAAAAAAAACAGCAGTTTCCAAACAGGACACTCCAGGAGAAGCTGAGCTGGAATCTCAACATTGCTGCTTCATCAAATTTAATCAAGGCATTGCACACTGATGTGCCAACACACACGCATGCATGCACACACACACACACAAACACACAAACACACAAAGCACTTTGCTCCTCATGGGACAGGCTTTTAGTGCTCTGTCTCATGCAGTATTTAATTGACCCCACACAGGAAGCCTCGCGGTCCCAAATGCACTCCTTCCCCCCACCGACGGAGAAAGCTTGAGCGCCTGCAAAGTATGCCCGCAGCTTCCCACCACCTCTGTCACACAACTGCACTAAATGCCATTTTCTGTTTTCGTGCAACTCAGACTTCCCACCGAAATGTCAGCACTGAGGGTAAGGAGTTTGGACGTACATCAATTTTTTTTTTCAGAAAAAAAAAAAACGCTCAAATGTGGGCAGAAACACGGCCGTGCCCCACTTTGACTGCCGCATACATCAACTCCATATCTCAAACTTTCACTCAAAATTCCAACAGCAGAGTTGAAAGATTCTCCTTCTTCCCGGAAAGAAGAATCTTTTATCACCTTCTTTCATTTCATAAAAGCATACATTGTTAGGGTTACAGTGGCTATCAATGCAAATTCTCAGCATGGATCAGATGCAGAAGAGATAGCAGCATACTTACTCAGTTGGAGGTAGGAGAGCACACTCCCCGTCTCTCTCGCTCGCTCTCTCCGCTAGTCAGTCATGGTGTGCTCTCTCTCCTGGGTAACACTGAAGTGTACTGTAGCGTGCTTGTAAGCAGACTATCCCTCTCTTTTTCTCTACACCCCCTCCTCCTCCTCCTCTCTTATTCTCCACCACTCTCAGTACACAACCCTTTGCTACGTCAGTGAGGCTCTCACTGCTCTGCATATCATCCTTCCCCACCCTCTCCTCCTTCTCTCCTCGCCTCCCTTCATCTCCACCTCCAATGGGAATCTGTATCGCAGCCGCATCTACAGTTCATTCAGGACTCAAGATTCAACATCGCTGAGGCAAACAGGGTTGCAATGTTGGATCTTACAGCATCAATCAGGCTCATATAAGTCTCTCCTCACTGCGATCACACTGTAAAATCAGCACATACAGGCAAGAGTCAAAACTTCATCACGAAGCATCCTCTCCTTTTGGGGTTCGCACGCACACAAATGGACAAAAGTGTGTGGATTGATGAGTATTACATCCATATGTGATAGATTAACATCTCATTCCAAACTCACAGACATCAATATACTGCTTCTACTCTTCTGGGACGGACGCCACAAGATATCGAACCTGGCTGCAGATTTTTGGTCCCATTCACCTAACTGAGTGTTAGTGAAGTCATGCACTGATGCCGGGTGATGGTCTGGCTTGAAACGGGTGTTCCAGTTCAACCCGCGGCGGCTCAGTTCTTTGATGCTGCTCAGTTATAAGAGACTGTTTCTTTATGCATATGGCTTTGCGCGCACGATCAGTGTCGTGTTGAATCTGTTGCCACAAAGCTGTAAGCACATGTTGAATAAAATGTCATTGCATTAGTTCTGCACGAAAAACTGGCATCGCAATATTTTGGTTTGGTTGCTGAAAACACAGAGTTTAATCATCCTAGAATGACGGGGGTGATGTCGTAGGAGAAGGCATTTTATCACGCAACCAAAGCAGGTTTGTTTGATGAATTGTTCAAGAATGTGAAGAACCGTGGTTAGCTGAGTGCGAAGAGCCTGCATGTCACTCAACAGTGACAAACTCCCATGTATCCAAGAGCACTTAAACCAGACTAAATCATGTAATATTAGATGCAGTGCTGGAGTCAAGACCACCTAAACCGAGACCAAGTCAAGCCCAGAATGTATCAAGACCAAGCCAAGACCAAGACCAGCTTGAGTCCCACGCTGCGTGACACACTTACAATAAAATGTGGAACATGAGAACCATAGGCACTCATGAAATTGATCTAAAATTTTGGTATCAGGTTTTCTGGGTGACTCACGTTTTCCCATGGAAACCATCATTCAGTACAGACTGTGGCAAACAATTCAGTGAAATCCCTAAGAAATATGTGTTTGAATTAATTTGCCTTACTTGACATTGCACATCCTGCGATGTGACCAGTCCTCATGCACACACTGCATGTCGATGCTGAAACTATTTGTTGTGCAGCCCTAAATTACATGTTGCAGCATTAAGATTCCCTTTATTGGCACTTTATTGGACGTATCGAGCCCAGCCCATGAAAAATGGTGGACAAATGGTGGAAAAATGGTATCTACAACATTGTTATGTGACTCACAAAGACAAAGAGAAAATCTACAGTCCTATCACATTGTTATTTCTGCCACTGTGGATTTCAACATGTCAGAATCCAAAAGTTTAGAGACAGGAGGAAGTCTTCTGGTGGTGAGGAGCTATGGGAGCCATGTAAGTTGTCTCTGCTCGACATGTGGAGGCGTCCCCAGCGTAGCCCTCTGTTCGCTCAGTGTGCTCCGTAGATGTCATGGCTGGCTGTGCTCTGACACCCGCTCAGACGCTCAGTGTGTGTGTGTGTGTGTGTGTGTGTGTGTGTGTGTGTTATGGATCTGTACAGATGTGAGATTTTGTTTTAAACCACAAAAACATCTCAAGAGAAAATTCTGCCCTGTTTCTTAATTTGTGTGAAATGGGAACGATACAGTGTGAGATCAACATCTAAAAGGCAGCCTGACAAAATAACACCATGACTATGGGTGATGTGAAAATCTCCAGCAAAGTTGAGATCCATAATTCATAGGGTAGGTTGCAGGAAACAGTGAGGCGAGGGAGAGGAAAAAAAAAAGGAGGGAGCGAGAGACGGCGGAGGCATCCATTCGAATTCTGCATGAGCGGTCGATGTGAATAAAACATGAATGAATGAAGGTTTGAAAGTTAAACTCCACGGCGCTTTGCGCGGAGCGGGAGACAGGCAGGAAAAGGAGAGGGGGCAGCTTTAGGAGCTGCACCCAAGCATTGAGTACAGATGTCTCTGAGTCTGTCCCATAAGAAGCGCCTCTGTGGGCAGAGCTGCCGCTGCTGCTGCTGCTGCTGCTGCTGCTGCTGCTGCCGCTGCTGGTGCATTATGGATGAGGGGCTATTTTAAGGCGATGCTGCGTTTTGATTTTTGAGTGGAGGGAGATGACACCTGGCTGCTGCCAAATCCTTTCATGAGGTTTGTACACTACTTGATGGGTTCAGACAAGCAGGCGCAGCTTGTGTTCCAACACAGACCTGATCCCTGTTTGAAGTGTGCATGCCAAAAGGAGGGAGGAGGTAAACAGACTGGTGGGATGCTGGTGGAATGAGTGAGGGTGGCACCAAGCAGCTCGTCACGCAGACAGCGTGCTCTATGTACAGATTAGGCACACGTACAGTATAATGGCTGCTGAGGTTGGTAGTTAGGCTGTGCAGTGTTTCATTAAACTCCACACAAAAAGGTTTCTCAACATGCCAAAGTAAAAATATGCAGTAACAATAAATGTCCAGATAAATAACTCTCCACACTCTTCCCAGCCCAGTCGCAGGACTAAAATTATGGCATTGTGCGTTTCTGAACCCTGGATGCATTAAATGTGCACATTTCATATGTATAATATTTACATTTCTACAAAAAAATGTTTCAGGTCACATTCAGATGTTATTTATATGAGCCAGCTTTCTTTTTCGGGAGGAGGGGGAGATGGTGCTGGCGTGACAGCGAGGGAAGAGACAAATGTTCTAGCAACCCAATCACCAGAGTAAGTACATTTCTGCAAAACCACAGACAAGTTCAAGCTGCATGCTTCTTTATGTTTCGACTGAATGTTTGTTCAGGTTCAGTTGTCTATTTAAAACATCATCGTTTGGCTTAAAAAAACGCCTTGGGTCATAAAAAACATCTGATAGAACACAGCTTGTGCAGACCAGTTGTCTGTAACCCAGCCACAATCCCCTTCACCTCCAGGTGCAACATCAGTTAATAAACGTGTCATGTGTACCAGATGTGGCACATTTTCTACACGTGTAAGTACAGTACGTAGCCTACGCCACAGCAAACTTGGAAGTATCTGTGGTTTGCAGAGACGTAAACTGCTAACAGTATATCCTGGCTCAACACTAAACTTTATATTTTTAGCATCCATCTGTACATTGTGCAGCCATGTGATCCTTTCTTTACCCTGAGCATGTGTTTTTTGTGCCTTAACCTATCCCTATCTCATAAGCACAGCATTGTTACAACATAAAAGTGAAACACACAGAAATGTAAAGTTTCAACATAGCCATCCTTTGTTGAAAACATACAATGCAAACATTTATCACAGCAGGTATTAAATTGAGCAGACTCTGGTCTTGTTCTCTATCGGTGTCATTGGGTGTTATGCTTCAACCTAAATCAACTCTATATCCAAGATTGTGTTGCTAGCTGTACTTTTCAAAGAATTCTGCTCTGTAGCTTTTTTTCTCAAGTAGAAAACAGGCAAATGCAACATGAGAGGAAGAAACCTTCCTAAAGCAGGCTTCTCATTCCTCACTAAATCTGAATGTTGCCCCAAATCTGATGGTATAAATTGCCCAAGTTGTTTTCAGCTGAGTTTTCAGGAGGAAACGTTTAATTTGAAATGCAAAACTTGCTCCAACGAGTTGTCGAGGAGACTTTTAACACTCCACGCAGGATGAATCTGGCACTGAGACACTGACTGGACCCCCTGCAGTTTGCCCGTCCGACACACACTGAAGCAAATGATGCAATCATCTTGCTTCTCTAGAGGACCTTTTTCCCAGCTGGCAGCGCAGTCAAAATCATGTGTTTTTGACTTTTCAAGCACCTTTAACACAGTCCAGACGCTCTGGGTGAAGAAACAAGCTCACAGAGACGCAGATGGACGCCCCAAAGGTGTCCCGGATCATGGATTATCTCCCTAGTGGGCCAGTTTGACAATCTTCAGAAAGATTTTCATTCTGAGAAATATAAAGTCCATCTATCTATCTATCTATCTATCTATCTATCTATCTATCTATCTATCTATCTATCTATCTATCTATCTATCTATCTAAAACACACAAGAAAGACAAAACAATAAAAGACATTCAAGCTGAAAGGATTTGTGATTTTGTGCTGAATTATTGCACAGTTATTTCATCACACTTTTCCCCATTATTATAATTCTCTTCTCTCTGTTCGCCAGCTGAAAGAGAACCACACAGAGAACAATTTACATTTTTAACATACTGGAACTACCATTCCGAGTCATTTTTAGATCAATATTCATGCAATGTCGTTTACAGCTATTTCTACTTCATCATTGGCACACCGAGGGGGCTTCAATGCCAAATTTTCCAATCTTTAATATTTAGTTTTTGTCTTTCTTTAACAGCGTCGCTTTCACTTTTGATCTTTCTTTCGTGCAAATGTTCATTATTCCCTGATGTCGTTCTGTTGCAAAGACCACTGAGAATGTACAGAGGGAACAAGATGACAGTCAACCATGAGGAAAACTGCATGTGAAACACAACCACGGTCGCTTATCGTGGAGCTCAACTGTGATTACTCCACTCATGACCCAGTACATGATAAGGTGGACGCATGGACGGACCCCATGCACCACGGTGCCTGCTGGAGGTTTTGTTTTCATCTGTTGCTCCAGCTGACCACTTATGACATTATGCTCCAGATGTTTATCGCGGACGTTTAAAGACCCCCTCCCCTGCAGTAGCCCTGCTCATCTGTGTCTAATTCCTGCTGGCAGGCTGACAGAGCCGATGCATGCCGAGACTCCTCCGCTCCGAAGTGAAAGATCCCCGGTGAGGTCAGCCTGTCTAATTACATCGTCGGCGTCCCCCAACGAGGACCTGCGTCCACCTTCGCCGCTTGTTAGCGCTCCAGAGGATGCACGACGCATGCAGTACAGCCAAAAAATCTCATTCAGTTACCCCTTGACCACCCTCAGAAGAGACGAGAAGAAGGAGGAGGAGGGAGGGAGGGGGGAGAGAGAAAGGAGGAGAAAACTGATAATAACCCACCTCGTTAAGCAGAAAGACGCTTGAATTGGTCAGGGACATCCGCAGATAACAGGAGGGGGGATCTCGGTCACCTCAGCACAACTTGGGTGAGGGGGGGAAAAAAAGGGGAGCCACAGTTTCTCCGCCGGGCATCAACTACAGGCAGAGGAGCACCGCGCCTCGTCCAGACATTCCCACAACACGAGAGGAGACGAGTCCTCCCTTCATGTGGACCTCCGGCGGCATCTGCGCTGCGAAAAACAAACCCTTCCTTCCAGTTTGTGGGTTCTCACGCCATGATCAATGACTGTACACAAAGCCATGCGCACGGACACACAGATGGATAGATTACAGCTTTCTTAATAAATTATGCAAGACCTGCACTTTTCACACAGCCCGGGTTTCTATTTTTGAATTTCCTTTTTTTTTTTTTTTTTTTTGAAAACGTGTGAGTTCATTTGGCAGCGGCTCGTTTTGGATCCTTGCCCAGAACTCACTCACTCACTCACTCACTGACATGTCTATTTCTAATTAGAATTTAATAATGGTTTCAAAGTGTGGCTCTGTGTGCAAATTGACTTCAAGCTCAGGATGTGTGACTTGGAAGAGAAAAGGAATGAGCCATTATTTTATATCTCCGACTGAACCTTCATCACACATGGAGAGGTGGAGTCTTCCTCTGCTGCACTTGAATGTCCAGTTTTGAGAAACGTTTGAGACGTGTTGTGTTCAGACAGGACGCAGGTCCTCTCGGTTTTCACCGATCCAGCACTTTGGCCCCCGTCTCATCCTGTAAACTCCTTCCATTTACACGGGGCCAATCGACCGCTCCAGTCAGGTGGCACACAGCAGCCTGCCGTCAATGTCACAAAGGCAGGATGCAGGCTGTACACAGGGTCACAGAGGCTGCTTTTGAAATGGATTCTAGTTATATCACACTTTTGGAGCACCTTGTTCATGCTCATGGCTGTCTGGGATGAATACATGGCACTGCATCCGCTGATCATGTTTAAAGACCTTAGCATCAGTGGTGGTTCTAGAACAGTTTTAATAGGGGTGCCAGGTTGGTGCCAGCTTTTTTTTGTGTGTGTGTGGGGGGGGGGGCACATACAACCCGGGAAAAAAAGACAAATCCCTCATTCAGACAAGGGATAAATGGAACTTAAAACATTGTTTACAAGTTCAACAATTCTGATTGGGTAGTAAACTGCTGAGACACCTTATTTCCACCTTTCCCTTCAGAACAAAATCATTGCAAGAAATCTGACGAAATAAATCTAAACAACATAAAGAGGAGAGACTCAAAGACAGGGGTACAGGCTCAGGTGAACTGAACAGGGTTCAATACACTCTAGGGCTGATGACCAAACAAGACACAGGTGAACGCAGAAAAGAGCGGGAAAGTCACACAAAAGGAGGAACTGAAAAGCAACACAGAACAAAACTTCAAAATAAAACAGGAAATCCCTGAAACAAAATCATGACTTTAAAGTCCCCCTTCAGTCAAAAAAGTCTTTCTTCTTGTTCCCGCAGCTGAATGTTTGATGTTTGTTGAATGCTGTTAAACTTGTGAAATGAAAAGGATTTGCATATTAATATATTCTGTCATTATTAATGAGGGAGACGGAACTGTCACCACTTGATGGATTTTCTGCAACAAGAATGTTAGATACACATTAGAGAGAGTCTCTATGCCTTAAAGGATAAGTTCACCCAAAAAGGAAACTTTAGTCATTATGAAAAGTTCACAACACATTTCTGAAGCTTATAGCAAGCAGTGTTGCAGGGTTCTCCTAAACAACTGAAGTGGATGGGGACTGAACATAAAATGGCTCCATGAAAGAAGCACCATTGAGCTCAAGCAACCACTTCAGACGAGATGTGCGCTAACGCTTTAAGCTTAGCAGCAACAGTGAGGATTTTCAGCTTAAAGGGGCACTATGTCGTTTTGGAGAAGAAAATCAAACTTAGAACTTTAATATTTACAGTATTACTTAAGTAATAATACAAATTCAGAAATATACGATTGTATATGACTGAATAAACAAGCTGTTCTCTGAGGAAAATAAGGTCCACCAAATATAAACTCAGTAAAACAGTAGGAACTTGTATTTTCTTGGTGTCCTCCTTCAAGGTGGGATTGTTTATTCAGTTAATTCAGTTTAGAAAAACGACTAAAAGGAGAGTTTGTTTGGTTCTTGTGCTTAAAAACTTTTTATGTATTATACTTGAATAGTAATCACTTGAAAAACCCATTGTTTATACACGATCCCCTTGACTTCATATGTAATAACTGAATAAAAGCTAAAGGTTTGTTGTAGAAATCTACATGAATTTAATTATTTCACTTATTCACACTGACTCAATACAATAGAGTTCGCTTAGAGTGTGCATTAAACAAACTGTGACAATTACATAAAATGAGAGGGGACGTGTGAGAGGCTTGATGAACAATGGCGCCGACTGCTGGACAAACCAAAGAGTAAGGTAACAGAGTACATTCTGTACTGATTCACATTTCTATACAGTATTTATATAATACATATGTATTCATTTTTTGAATGTGTGTGTGTATATGTGTATTTATTTTATTGTTTATTTGTGACATGTGTTTTTTTTTGTCTCAGTACACTTTAAAGTTAATGGTTGTGTATATAGTATTTAGTATGTTTCAGTTTTCCATGTTACTTACTCATACATCTGTTCTTGAACTCTGTGGGGTTATCACTGTCGGTCAGTGGCTATATTTGCCACACACAGTCGCTTTGTTTGAGACTTCCTTTTTTGTTCCTTTAATCAATTAATATTTCATTCCTGTTAATAGCTATATCTTTGTCTCTGTTCATATCTATATCTCAGTTTGCATTTAATCTATATCATCAACAGTATATATATATATATATATATATATATATATATATATATATATGTATATATATATATATATATATATATTTACTTTATCTATCACAGAGGTACTACACAGTGTAGTAGGCCTGTGGTGTGTGTGTCTACTAACAAACTTCTGGATAAACAGCGCTCAGTAGCCTCATGTGTTTAATGTTCCTGGTTGGATCATCCAGGGTGTGCAGTTGTTTTAAAGGGAGAAAAGTCAACAGATTCTTCTGTGTCAACACCAGGGTTGCCTTACTGGTTTACAGATTAAACTTAAAGTTGCGGTGCACTGTTTACTGGCCTCTTGAACAGTCATTAAACATGACCCTGTTTTTGTATTGCTCTGCTGTTACATCGGCCTCGTTTAATGAACACAAACACTCAATAAAAACAATGTGGAGAGTGGTTCTAGTTATGACCTTTGCAGTGATTGTGACTGCTCTCCACTAGGTAGCGCTGTGACGCAGTCTGTGACGTGTGTGAGTTTGCTAATCTTGTCCCGACACTTTTATTCTCCTGTGTTCCGTTTGTAGTGTCGTGTTGTTGTCACTGGAGGAAGGAAAAAGTGAAATAACTGATGGGGGGAAAAAAAGCCGCTGCAGCAGAGTTCAGGCACGGACAGAGAGACACTGGTGCCACCTCTAGGGGGACTCCCGTGTTCACGAACGCCGCTTGTGCGTGTGTGTGTGTAACAGAGAGAGAGACACACACGCACACACACACACACACAGAGAGAGAGAGAGAGAGAGAGAGAGAGAGAGAGCCGGGGAGGTCGAGGCGGTGGGAATGTACTGTCGCGCCTGCTGGGAAGAGCGAAGGTTGTCCGGCCAAATTCGCAGTTTCTCCTCGCTAGTCTCCTTGAACCAAACACCCACCACCTCCTTCACCTCCTCCGCCTCCTCCCGCACGGACAGACCCGCGTCCCAAGCGCGTGACGGCGGCTGCGTGAAGCCAGGACGCGGCGCTGAACCGGAGCTCCACTGCAGTGTTACAGTTACTCATGTAACGGAGGATGTCCAATGGTAAGTGTCCCTGTGCCTCTCCGTGTGTCTCTTGGAGCTCTTTTCCCGCGGCTGCGTGGGGCCGGCTGCCCCGCACAACGTTACTGTGTCGCGGGCCGGCTGAGCTGAGACGCAGTAAGAGGATACAGCAGTCGGGGTAAAAAATGCCAACAGCTGACTTGTACTCCAGTGTTTTGCTGTGATGATTGCGGCGGCGAACTGTTCTGCAGGACTCACTGTCCTAACGCAGGCGATTCATTTACACTTTTTTTTATTTTTAAGAGAGGCTGCTTTTTATTACAGTTTGCATTCCCCTCCTCCTCCTCTTCCTCCTCCCGCAAATCCTCATCTTCCAGCGAGCTGTTTGGAGTCCAAACACAGCGACGTTGCGCCTGTATTACGGAGGGAGGCCCAGTGTGAGATATCTGGAGTTGCCCGACGGAATGTTTTACCCACTTAAGTTGTCAGAAGGCGAGTGTGACGAGATGTGTGTCACTCGTCCTGCAGCCCACAGACTCCGGGCTGACTCGGGGCTGTGTGTCCAGAGTGGAGCGGTGTCTCCATGTGTAGTGTGCTTTAAAGAGGCTCCACGGAGCTGCCGACTTCGCCTCCAGGCTACTTGGAGCGTCCTGTTATGTAATGCGCTCCGGCCGACTGCCCGCATCCAAACAGCCTGGGCCCACACGTGTAATCACTAAACATGCTTTTCTTGTTTTAATGTCGGGCCTCGGTGTTAGCATGTGGATGGGGAAAGCAAGTGGCTGCCTGAGATGTGAGAGGCAGCATCTTCTCCTAATGTGTGCACGCATGCAGGGCTGCTGGATCACATCAAGTCGGCCCCATATGTGGCACAGATTAAATACGTTCTGTGGCAGATGCATGTCTTTACGGTTTGCATTACGTAAGAGCGGCATGCAGCTGCCTGACCTGTCGGCGAGTGTATCAAAGGTGAGTCGAGGACTAAGGTTATCCCTGCAGGGAGCTCGGAAGCGGAAGGTGAGCTGGCCACATTATTTGCATTATCCCTCAGTAGGTCATAAGCTAAATGGATGCACTCGATATGAGATGTGACGCTGATTGCTGTGGTTGTTTGTAATTACTGCGTTATAATCAGAGTTTAATTAAAGGTTCACTGTGTGGTGTTTAATCAGAAGAGAAAACTGTCCTCAGTGACTGAGTATTTTTTATGCGTAAACGAAAGAAATAAACAAACTGACCTTAAAGGGTCACTCTGTAGATTTGACAAATAAATTCAAACTCATAATTTGAATATTTACAATATGAATGATCGAAAGATATTTTTATATTTAAACAAGCTGTTCTCAGAGGAAAATAAGATCCCCAGAAGACTGTTTGAAGTTAAAGAAGTGGCATAGTCTGGCAGGGTCTGCCAGATGTAAACAAAAAACAATATGGAATGGTGTCCTTTAATTTCAGTGGGATGACAACAAGAAAAGTTTGTTTATTTAGTTTGTTTAGTCAGTCAATAAAGCAGAAAAGTGAAGCTAAAACAACACAATTGCATACTGTTTTACTTAGTTTATATGTGGCGGACCCTGCCACCTTGAAACAGTATTCTGGAGACCTTATTTCCCTCTGAGAACAGCTTGTTTATTCTATTATGGAAAAAGTAAATATTTCTGAGTTTGTATTATTAACTCATTAATATTGTCAGTTTGGATTTATTCTTCAAATCTGCATAGTGCCCCTTCAATTAAAGATTTCCAATAGAATGTTTTCCAAGCAAGAAAAGAGCGTGAACGCTAATATAATAATACAAAATCTGTATTTTCTCGACTGTGAAACCATGCTCTCCAACCCCCCTATAAACAGCTGTTGACTGTAAACGCGAACATGTGTGCAGTTCATGTGCGCCCCTCTTCCCACTGTTTGTCTCAGCTCAGTCCGCCTGGCAGAGATTTGCTTATTAAGTTTAGAGGTTAGCAGTGTCCTTGACATGTGCAGCCAGAAGCCAGCTACAGTGAGTCATCAAAGCTAATGGGGGAAGCATGGACAATTTAATCTGGACTGGAGAGCTCTTGATCTCTGATGGTGCCCACTCAGTAGGCCTTTGTTGTCAAATAGAGCACACCCATGCCTGCCCACTCAAGATGTTAGGGGCAGATTGCAGTGATAGAGCAGAGCGGAGTGGATCCACCGAGAAGAAAGAGTTAGTCTCCTCTAAAAGCCCCTGATGGTAAATGATCAAAATTCCAGCAATCAGTGAGAATGGGTGTTGACTGTGTATCTTCACAGCTTTGATTATAAATTGACCGGTGGATACCTGCTGCATGAAGAGGTTTTGCTATCACAGTTCAGTGTTTTGCAAACAAACTGGCAACTCATTTCCATGGAAATGCTGTCTCAGGCTGATGGGGGACGGCGATGAGGGATAGTGGAGCGAATAAGCCATTTACCAGATATCATTTCCTGCCTCTGCTATCGATTGTTAAACTTTCTTCCAGAGAATCATACACAGACATGCACACCCAAACACCATTTAACCCATGCAGATAAGTGTTTTCCTTGATGTAAATGTGTCCATTCTGTTCTCCAGGCTCAGGTGATCTTTCCTCAGGCGGCGTTAGCTCAACAACATCACGTCTTTTGTTTGTGTGTTTTCACAGGAAAACAGGTGGTCCACAGAGTCACTGGGCAGTCTATCAGACTGAAACACTGACTGTTTCTATAGAGAAGGACGGCTCAAACGCAGACTCAGATGCCTCTGGCCAGTCAGAGCTCATGGTGTGTGCATGCTGGGATCAACTAGTGGCCTGGCCAAAGTGCACAGTGTTGCTACACACAGTAAAGCCCACACAGGTGAGAGGATCCTTACTTCTCTACGACGTTATTTTGCACGTTCAGGTTAAAGTGTTTTCTCCATCTGTGTTTTTTGTTGATGTGTTTCATTTAGGATGTCGTGGGCCAGAGGCCTCTTTGTAGGCAGAGTCGATGAGCGAAAGACAGCATGGGGAGAGCGCAACGGCAAGAAGAGGAAGGACAGCTCGTCACTCTGCAACCCACACTACATGAGCTGCCTGAGGGACCCGGAGGACCTGGAGCTCCCCAATGCGGCCCCCCAGCATTACCAATGCGGAGCGGGCACCAGTGGGAGCAGCTTCGGCCTGCGCTGCGGCTGGCAGGAGGACCACTATGGGAAGAGGATGGGCGGTGGCGGGGATCTGGGTCTGAAGGCTGTGGACCTGGGCTTTGAGGATGGTGAGCTGAAGGGCAGGAAGGAGGAGGAATTAGCGGAGGGCAGCTGCAAGGCGATGACAGCAGCAGACTGCTGGATGCGGGTTGTGTGGGTTTTCCAGTCCAAGAAGTTTCAGTCAGCCAAGCTGGAGCGTCTGTACCAGCGCTACTTCTTCAGGCTCAACCAGAGCTCTCTGACAATGCTGATGGGGGTGCTGGTTGTGGTGTGTGGGGTCATGCTGGCCTTTCACTGCATCCACATGACCCCCGACGTGGCCTACGTCTCAGTACTCTCTGTGGCCATGGCTCTGTTCCTTGCCATGATGGTGGTGTGCAACCGCAATGGCTTCCACCAGGACTACATGTGGATTGTGAGCTACCTGGTGATCGGGGTGCTGATAGTAGTGCAGGTTTTCGGGGTGCTGATGGTGTGCCCCTCCAGTGCCTCAGAGGGCATCTGGTGGACGGTGTTCTTCATCTATATCATCTACACGCTGCTGCCGGTCAGAATGAGGGCTGCTGTGGTCAGTGGGGCTGTGCTGTCCACCATACATGTCGTGACTGCCTGGCAGCTCAACCAGGAATACAAGTTCATTTTCAAACAGGTAAGTGGAGCAGGAATAATTAACCAGTCTGTCAGTCTGTGTTGGGGGGGGGAGAGAGAGAAGGCGACATGGAAATTATTTTATCACATTATTTTACCTACATAGTGATTAGAACTTAACCGATTGATCAGTTGACAGAAAGTCATAGGCGCACATGATACGTCTTAAGGCATCAGAATCTTTTATTTCTATACAATACAAAATTGTTCTCACTTTTTGCTACTTTGAAACCACGACATGTTTTGTGTTAATCCAAACTTAAAATAACCAGATTTATTTACTTAAGTCGTCTTGCTCACATTCAGTTATCCTCACCAAAACTGAAGAAGTGTCCCGGCTCAGAAGGCAAACACAACACGCATGCGTATGTCTGTTATGTTTCATCATCTCGTAGATTCAGCTGTAGGGACCTGGTCGGCCTGATCTTACAGGTTACAGGTGATCAGGATGTGGAGAGTTTGGTTTTAGTTTTCTTTCTGCATCGAGACATAATCTTTCAAGAGATTACCACACCCCTAGAAAAGGTCTATTTTGGTAACTGACATGCTGTTTCAATCACATACAAACAAACTTTTGGTACGTGAGTCTGAATGTGCGATTGCTTGCTTTTCTTGCTGTTTCATTTAACCATAAAAAGAAGTCTTCGACTTTTGGACAGCTGGTTGAACAGAACAAGAAGTTTAAAGTGGTCACCTTGTGCTCTTCGAAAATTATGATGGACATTTTTTACAAATTGCTTACTTTAATTGACACAATGATTAATATATTATTCAAGAAAATAAGCAGTACTTTAATCAATGTTTAAAAAGTTGCAGTCCTTGCAGTTATAATGTTTAGAAAGTGCTTTTACAGATATAAAATCTATGAGAGAAGACAAGTAATTAGGCAAGTCATAATTTTAACCCTTTTTTTAAGGATCAGTCCAAATAAATTACTCACATGGCTGTATGTAAAGTAAGGATCTACATGATTCGAATATACAAATAGTGATTTAATAAGAAAAATTTGAATATTAAACCGTGGTTTGTCTGAAAAAATATATTTTCTATTGTTTTTCCCCTTGTGTGTGCCGGCCTCTGAAAATAACTCAATACCAACAGTTGTCATGTTATAACAGACCTTGGTAGAATTGCTTATTATCACCAGTCTCTGGTAAAATGTCTTTTTCTAGTCGAGGTCTGTATAAGCCTGTGCTGCTATATGCTACAATACGTACAAACAGCAGATCTTTGAAAAAAATTCTGCAAGTTTCCTCGTGACTATCAACAAGCATTTTTGCTTGAAATGCCCATCCCTAATCTACAGTGAACATCACTGTGATTACACCTCCTGTCCATCATGGACGCTTCTTTAAGCAATTTCAATACAAGTGGTGGGAGACAAAATCAACGGTTTTCATTCTGTGTAAAAATGCATGATGAATGCTTCAGTTAGAAAAAATCAGGAGGTTTTCAAGCTCCTGTAGTTCTGTTCTGCTTAGAGCAAACTTCCCATCACATTAGATAAGGATGTCTTCACGACTGTCATGGACGGCAGCCAGCATGTCTTTACTGTACGTTTGAGTATGTTGGTACTGCTTCAAGGAAGACTAGAAAGAGTATGAATGAATCCATAAAAGCTGTTGTGGCATACTTATAGTACCCTGTGAATACGATTTCCCCTTTTGTACAAAATCTTCATTGTTGTATCCTAGTTGCTGCTGAATCTATAACCATGTCATTATATTCATGAGAAAAACAAGACCCATTTCTCAGACTTGTGTTAGTCCAGGCCCACTATTATCACCATTCAATTGAGCACAATGTTGTTACTGTATTCACAGTAGTGGAAACGCCCTACTTTCTCTCCCCATCAATATAGGACAAACATTGTAACGACTCCTCAACCACTTTTCCATGTCAAAGGTGCCGTACTAAAAGTAGATGGTGCTGTAGATCTCGGCAGTGTTTCAAATGAGATTTTTAATGAGCCTATGTTTTGTGCTGTAGGGCAGCTATTGGCAACTCTGTTGGGGTTTGTAGAAGGTCATCTGGGTTGAATGAGCCCATTTAGCCGCATTGTGGAGGAATATCATGATAATGTAGCATGGTGCCATTCAGGCCGCAATTCCCTAAAACAAGGAGGCTATTGTAGTAAAATGAAACAGGGTGGGGTGGGATACAGGGATTGTGCAATGGATTTGATGAAAACAGGATGATTACTTCTTCGTATTGGAGGAGAATTAGTCTCCTCTCTATTTTATGATGTCTTCAGCTCCGACCACAGTGGAAATATTTATTCATCATGTTTGTCTGTTAATTCTTTTAGTATGTGCTGTCAGATCCTCATTGATTGTTTTTTATAACATCCACTGTGTGTTTTATAAGATATATACTGTATGTGGAACTGGATTTTATACTGACGGATACAAAAGCTATTCATGTATCTGCTAAACCTCCAAAACTTGAAGGACCATACAACTAGAAAACACGAAGCACAAGTTCCAAATTCATTGTTTTTGACCCAGCAACAGTCTCAAACCATTAAAAGGAACAAACCCTGACTGAAACCAGCAGATTTTGACGATGATGATTTTTAGATTGTTAATCATTTTTCTTTTGATGGAGAATTGAAAGATCAACTAATATTATCAACACTTGCATTGGCATTTCGCTGTTGCTTTTTTACCTGTCAAGTCTCGTCATGTGCTTTGATACAACAGGACATTTTGACAGAAGACATTTTGACCTGTGTAAGTAGGTGTACAATGATTAAATGAGTGGAAGCTGATTTCCATTTAGCTGCCCCAGCTATAGGCCGAGGTCCTGAGTTGTTCATGGTTGGCTCACTGTCACACTGTCATGGCTTACTGGGACACTCGAATAGAACGCATCCGCTGGTAATGTTTAATTTGGACAACTATTTCAGGAATGTTCAAGGTTGAAATTTTCCATGTGAATCAGCTGGAATTAACAGGAATTTATGGGAATTGCTATTTGGTCAGGCTTAACATGTCATGTAACGACAAATATTTTACCATATAGTTGTAAAAACTTCTAAAAGAAAATAAACAAGTTAGTTGAGTTAAGCAGTAATTGAGTAATTTAACATTGTATTGAACTTTCTTTAAACACAATTTTGGTGAGTTAGCTAGCTGCCAAATTAACTATTGGGTTAAGGTGTCTAAGGGGCGCTCTTTTGCGAAAACGCACATGTATTGCATTGTTTTGACTGACCGTCCACACGGATCCTGAAAACGCAGCGCCTGAAAACGCACTTTTTTGAAAACGGGTCTCAGGGTGGAAAAATCCGAAAATGCAGCTCTTCCCTTTTCATGTGGACAGCGAATCCGCAAACTTTCCAAAACGATGATGCCATCACCCCACCCCTCGACCTCTTGCCTTCGACCTCTGAACCCCACAACGTCTCATAACAACAACAACAACAATGGCGGACTACATGCTCGTGTTCGTGCCGCAGAAGATATTGAGCCTGTCTTGCAACTTACTCACCTTGTAGTTGAGTGTGAGTCGCAGCAGCAGTTCGACCTCATTATTGGTCCACACGAACGATTCTGGTTTCCTTGCACTAGCCATTTTCATCTTCTTCTTCTCGTTGTGTTCAGTTTCTGTTTGTTTACAGCACGCAAGCTTTATGCGCATGCTCCGTCTCTTCTTCTCCATTTTTGGTGAATGTCAAGTGCCACCTATAGGCCTGGAATATGAACTACAGCATTTTCGGTCGTTTTCAGTGGATTTGTATGGACGCAAATATTCTTGGAATGATGACGACGAAGACCGAGGAAAAAAAGATCCTTTTCGTCCGTGTGGACGGCCCCTAAAAATTCAAACCAACAACGTGGGCTGTGTGAGAATTTTGGGCTTAAAGTGAACATCTAATTTATGAAATAAATGTTTTACAAAGCAGAGATTGGAAATAGATTAATTTAAACTCCCCAATTAGCATGCTCAATCATGCTACACCCCACATGCTAACAGCTAGCCAGCAAAACCTAGCAGAAGGTTAGTGTGTACTTGGTTTTAGGCTATCTCTTGAAATATCATCTTACCCGAAAAGCCTGAAGTCCTTTGGCTCAGTCACCGTTGTCCTGTTGGCAGTAGTGTTGGCTGCACATGTGATGATGGGCCGCACTGGGCCTGCAGAGGGTTGTACTGATGCTGGCAAATTATCCACACATGTGATGGAAGAGTGGGCTGCTGAATGCAGTCCTTGGGTACATTCAATTAAATGAGCTTAGTTTTGACCACAACATGCCCCAAGACTTGAACTACAATTGCTTTATTATGTGTACTGTCCCACCAAGTAAGCTCACTGCGCAGAGGTATAATTTTTATATTGAAAGTGCGGAACGTTTCCATTATTATTTGGCTTCACTTCCCTTGAAAAAATGTCAGGAAATATCTTTCGATCTTTTGTGGACTTTGCAATCCCTTAACAATGAGCTGCATATACATGCACCCCAATATTCCACTCATCATCAGAATGATAAACCAATAAGAAAGGAACAATGCCTGATACTGATCCGGCCTAGTCTTTATCAATTGAGTTGAGGCAATTTTGGCCATGTAACCACAGCTAATGACTATGAAAATGGGCAACACTTTCGCCTTGTTAGTATTACTGTGTGTATGTATCCTGCCTCTTTATTGGTGCCATGGGTCAACCTGCTATACAGAACCGGCCGGTTTTGTAGCTCGGCTAGTAGTAGATGATCTTTAGTGTCAAATGATGGCCTACATGCTGTCTCAGAGGCCCCTTTGCCCTGACAGGAATGAATTTATCTCAAACTTAAGTACATGATTGTATTCCTGTGGGTAGCGGACATGTTTGAAGACGATAAATCCTGGCACAAAACAACAGACACTGGTTGAACTCTGTGGAGGCATGTTATTGGTTTTCTCTACCAAGTATCGCTATCAAACAACCAGATGAATGTGGAGCCACTCTGAATAAGGCAATATTGACATAACTCTACTGGTCTAGTGAGCTTGCGTGCTAAGTGCCCATGCCCTAACCAGACAGGGCGACTACTGGCACATTGGTCTGTTGCCTCTGTGTACTCCGGCCCTGGTTGTTTGCGTTGGGCCTCTGATGATGGACTGCTGCCTTGCCTGAGGGCTTGGACCCCCAACACAGTATGTTCCACTTCTCTGAGCAATCAATGATAGGACATGGGCCTAGAGGCTCTCTCTCTCTCTTGGACTTTTAATAGAGACAGAGGAAAGGACATCAGGGTCGCTTGGGGTTGTTTGATACTGTTGTCACACTCATCCTCACATAAATCTTTTTAATTGAGGAGGAATTTCAGGGTGATTTCTTTGTTTTCTCGACACAGTCAGCTCGACAATCGGCTCGACAGGTAATCCTCAATGTGACTTCAAGCGACCTGCCATTCAGTCTGTTACACCGTCCATTTCACACATGCAAACTCACACAAACTCTGTGTTTCCTGGCGTCACACAGCCAGACTGCCTGATCTGGGAAAGCTGGTTTCTTCTTCAGGGACCTCATCATCCTCCGGCCCCTCTCTGTGTCCAGGCCTTGTTTTTCCCTTACTTGTATTTTCCCTGTGGAGACGTTAATGCAGGATCATAGCTGAGAAGATGTGAGAGCGATGATGGTGAGGACAAAAGGGGTCTTTGTGAGGGACCTCCACGATGAAGCAGGGGAGTTGGCGGGGGGGCTACCACGGACGGAGAGTGTGAAATAATGCTGGGCTGACGCACCCGGCTGTAAAAGAGCTGCCAGTCTCTTCGTGTCTCTTTTTTTCTCCCTTCACTTTTCTCCTTCTCTTTCTCTGAGTCATACATCCACTCTCACAAAGTCACCCTTTAGATGGAATAGCCTTTTATTTCACAACTTGCTGAGATTGAGCTACTCACGGGGATTGTTTCCCTAGATCTCCGTGTTTCACCGCTCTGCTCTGAAGGGCCTCCTCAGACCTCTACAGACAGATGAAGGTATAACTGCTCTCAGCAGGAAGAAAGTCACACTGCTGCTGTTCATTTCAAGTGCCTCCGCTGTACTACAGGAACAGAGGGATCTCATTCATTCTTACAGGTGCCGTCTTGTTAGAATGAAAGATTTTGACTCAGATGGGAGTTACGAGGGCTGCACTCAAGTCCTGACCTTGTGTCCTCAGTGGTAGCCGCCATCCTGAATATACGACCCGAGTGGAACGACACATCAAACTCTCATGGTTAGCTTGTAGAACTGCGCAAGAATCTTTCATTTCTTTCTTCATTGCTCAGATTCAAAGGCCCTGTTTTTCTTTTATTTCATTCTTGACTCAGAGTCAAATCTGCTCAGACTTTTACCCCCACACCTCGTTCTTCTGTGCCCCCTTGAAATGTTCCCCTATGGAATGCATCAACCATTCAAGGCGAGCGATCAGTTCTTCTATCATCAGCATTGTGCGTAATCTTTGCCTTTATGTTCCAGCTTTACGTTTCTTCACTCAATTTTTAATTCTATCATTAAACAAAGATGCTTCAAGCACAAAAAAACACTTGGTTAGGACAAGAAGATGATGTTTTTTGCTTGAATACCTGATTTTATGGGACCCTATTTCTAATCATTTCCGACAAATCCGGCAACGATATCAAATGTTTGATGCCTCGAAATATGTGCTGGGACCCTGTTTCCAATGTTGCTGAAGTTTGGTGCTGTTCTGAGCATTATTTGTGACTTTTTGATGGCGGTTTTATATTTGGACCCATTTACTGCAATGTAATGTTGTCGTGCGGTCGTTTCTGAGGGTGCTAAAACTACGTAAGCTAGCGGTCTGCAAACTTTATCTCTCGAGAGGGGTCTAACACAGTTTCACGGTGTGTTAGACCATGGATTAAACTTACACCGGAATATCCCTTTAACTGCATTTGGTTTAAAAAGTCTGCTACAGGCTGCTCTGACAGCTGATTTACTTCCAATTTTTGACAGATTGTTGATTACCAGCAGCCTTTTGATTGGATAAATTCTATTATTCTAGTCAGTGTTTCGTCGAGTTGCTGAATTACCTCTGTACTGTATTTCCTCCCTCCATCGATTTAGGTCATTGTCCCGATCTGACCATTTTCAGCTGACTGCTGCTGACCCAAGTCCTGCTCGTGTTGTAAACACCATCACTGTGCCAGCTCCCAGTCTGTGGAGACTTAGGGCTACTAGATTATAGCTAACTAAGCTAACTGAGCTAGTAGCTACCGCCATATTTAGCAATAGAGAGCATCCATACATTGTCTGGATTCTAGTATGGGTGATATCTCTGGTTCCTGTCTAAACTAGAAAACTGATGCACTTTTAAGGCTTTGGAAGTGTTAGCTAAGTTTGCTAAGCAATAAGAACAGTATTAGTGGTATTCACTCGATACATTTTGCTAACCTGGTAATCGTGAGTGAATGTTACTGAACCAGTCGCATATCTCAGACTGGACAGAAAAGCCCCTAACACCTACTAACATCTGGCAATTGTCTTCGGTGTGAAGGTGTACAATTGACATTTAAACCTGCATCAAAAGACTCTGCAACAGTCAAGGGTATTTAGAAGCTTCTGCTCCAATCCGCCATGATGAAAACACAACACTTGTGTGAACATGGTGTTTTTCTCTTCTTAGCAAGATTTTAATTTCAATTCAAGTTACGGGCGCTTGTTTGTTAATACTCTTAAATCCGTCTCTGTTCAAGCAGCTCAAATGCAGTCTGTCGGCGCTGGGTTTGAAAAAGAGACTGAAGCAAAACATATCTAAAAAAGTAATTGTTGTTAGTGGTTTCTGAGCTAGTCAGCGGCCTGATCGGCTCCGTGCAGATGCAGCTCTCAACAGAGATGACAAAGAAGCAAGACGTCTCACTCTTTAGCAACCTCCATTATCGGCTTGTTAATTCAGAATTCTATTTATTAAGACTTTTTTAAAACAGGTTTTATGTCTTCCGAATGTATTCTGTTGAGGTATATGATCTGCTGCTTTCTAGTGTCCTCTTCTTTTTCGGGCCATTTGCTACAACAAACATGACACACGAGGGGGGAAAAAAACAGGGCAAACTCGTCTCCTGGCAATGTTAAAAAGTCAAACATCTATTTTTAGCCATTTTACCCACATTTAAAAAAAGCCTGCATATATAAACGTGGTATAAGAAAGAGGATAAGCATCCTGTTGCCATGGAAAATGCCAGAACTGACAGGACAATGCGCCCACAATTCGCCCAAGGCATCATGGAGGCGAGGAATAAGGTGGGTATTGAGCAGCAGCTGACAGTTACTCTGGTGATATTCCTTCCCGTATTTGTTTGGAGTGACCTTCAACAAATGGCCGTTTCTTTTAGATACACATTACACCTTTAATCTAAACACGCAATAATTCTAATGGATGATCCACAGATTATCAGCATCTGACTTTAGATCACCCAAGGGGGTGTACACAATCGAGTTTGATTCTGGACATCCACTCAAACTCCAAATTTTAAAGAGTCCTCGGCAGAAAATGCCTCCTCATGGTCTACTTTTGTCCAATCACCTGAGCTTGGATTTCACCTCATGGCGCCAAGCACTCAGACTGCGGCTGGAGGTCAGATATGTTCGAGCCAGTGCACACACACACACACACACACACACACACACACACACACACACACACACACACACACACACATCACATGGTCCACAACGGATTCATTTGGCGCTCCGAGTGCTTCCCTGTGAGAGACCACCTGTCCCTCATGTTGTTGTTATGTCACACTCTCTGGCGGGTGGACGAGGCAGCAACTTATTTTGACATGATCGTCATTCGGCGCCGCCCTGAGAGGTTTTGCTTTGCTATATGTATTTCAATAACTTAAACACGAGCAGCTGTGCATCCATACGCCTATATGCCTTTAGGGGGATTATGTGACTTACCGAGCCATTGTTTAGTTTTGAGGAATTTACAACCAGCAGACAGGGAAGATGTCATACACGGATTAACAAGGAGCTAAACAGAAGTTGTTCTCTTGTGTGCAGCGGGATAAATTTGAATAACCAAATCCCGAACTGAAGATCGGTTATAGACAGTCAGGTCAAGGAGAGAGTGAAGCCAGGAAGGTACATCCCGTCTAGTCTCTTTTGTTATTGTGTGCCGAGAGGAAAAACCTGTTCCTTTGGCAGACTGTTATGGGGTCAACGAATGTAGGACTAGTGGAAACATACTGATCCCTCTGCTTAGCACTGGTGAAAAAGATACCAATCAATGAAATGTCACAGGCATGGCCAGAGCGTGCATAATGCATTTAGGCCAGAACATTGATGTTATGTAAGGAAAAACCTGAAAGCAACTACCCAGTTTACCTCAACCTTTATGCAATTATTAATGATGTTTGCTTGGAAAGTACAACAACAGCTGTGTCTGACACTCGCGCGCTCTGCAGGCCTTCGTACCCCCTGTTCTCTGAGAGATGATGAAACTTCAAGAAAATGTGCCACGCTAGCTCTATATCTATGAATTAGAGATAAACAATGAATCAAAAATAATACCAACATCGCGATTTCTATTATACAGCAATTTATCGATTAAAAAAAGGTCAAATATCTGACTGAACAGCATTTTAATGAAGTATTACAGTGATTTTTCAGAAAACATGTAGGTTAGGTATTTGGGAGAGGGGACTGAAAGAGAGGAGCTAGAACAGCGTTTCAGACGGAGGTGGAATACAGTGCTGTGGGGCAGGACAGAACGAGAGAACTGATGTGTTTTAAAGCATGTAAACCTTTTCTAGTAGTAACCCCCAAGTAAACCTCTGAACCTGAAAATTAGCATAATATGTCTCCTTCAACAGTAATAGATTTTCAGTCAGTAATAAACAACTGCCTCAATAAAATTGTAGCCCAAAATGAACTTTGACAGATAAAATAAGATTTTAAAAAACAGATTTTGTGGTACATCGTGATGCCAACATTTAACACTTGACACTCTTCTATACTTCTATCACACATTTTGATCAGCACTTAAAGGAGCAATATGCAAGAATTGGCAACCTGGCAAATTCATACCAGGTACTCACTAACTGCTTTTATCTGTAGTTGCAATTAGCGAGTCAGCCCAGTTAGCCGTGTAGATAAAGGTCTTGACTGGGGAATGCTGGCAGCCAGGAAAGCACCACAGCTGTTGCAGTGGAAACGGACATTTGAACGAGGCCTCTGTCGCCTCCTGCAGCACGAAGTGGTATTACAAAACAGGGCAGGTCAGGGCTAGCTGGTTAGCATGCAAAGTTCAGTAGAAATGTCACATATTGCACCTTTAATAATAACTGTTCAGTGGTCATATTGATCTATTGAGCTTTCCAGTGTACTAACTCAGGTCACACGAAGCGGAGGGTGTGTGATCTGACTGTCTGCACAGATCAGTGCCGCTCACTTGGCTGCTGTGGAATGGTGAGAACCCATCATCAGGTATTCTGGGTGCCAAACAATGCACTGGCTCAAATAATAGACCCCCCTCCTCTTTACTCCCAACCCCTCAGAGAGGGAGAAAGCTTGTGACTCATCCACTTATTGTATTACAACCAGAGGCGGTGATACAAACCCGGATAACTTCCACCGCCATGGGTGGGAGCAATTAGGATTAGTGATAAGCGAAATATCGCTCTTAAAATACAGCCAGTGATAAGGGAAATAATAGCCGTGCTAATAATAGCTGCTTGAGTCGGGGATGAGGAAGTGCAGGCTTCTAATAACAGCTCATGGTTTACTAACAACTTGGCTGGCCACAAAAGTAAATACAGGGATTTAAGGCTGAACTGCACATGGCGGACAGCCAAGAGATATATATTAGGAATCCATTAGCGGTGTTAAATGTTGATCTGTGTGGCATGCAAGCCCGAGGCTTTTAAGGGCAGTTTTACCATGGATCTCATTGATGGTAGTGCATTGTCTCCCAGCGCCGATGAGAGGAAGGTGAATGGCTCTCTGTCAAAGGTCACCGTCGTGCTGGCCAACTGTCTTGTTATCCCACTATGCCACTTACAGCGACACTGTTAAAGCTGCCACAACACATTTCGAGCTGGCTTTAGATGTAGTGAAGCTGTCGACCATCAGCGTACAAACAACCTCCTTACATTGAAATGTGCACGAGAACTGTAGCTGTTAATCAGTTTATCAGTTAGTTGTCAGCTGTTACATGGTACAACTATTTTGATAATCTATTTTGATAATTGGTTTTATAAGAAAGTAAAACAAAAAAAAGTAAATTTCCTTATTTCAGCTTCTAAAATGGGAATATTATCTGGTTTCTTTACTCCTCTGTGACAACAAACTGAACACTACTCCACTGATATTTGGACACTGATTGACATTTGTAGGTCAACTGATTGATGAATCCATTATGAATGAGATGATTATGATTATGCCATCAAATTTGTCATGTAGTTTCTTCCTCTTGGCCAACGGGCAATGGTTGTGTCAAACCTATTTCTGTTGCTCAATAGTTAATGTGAAAAAAGTCCCGTTTGGTTCAACATCGTAATTTCTGATTTAATAACCTTTTTATTTACTCTCTGAACATTTTTGGACACGTATCGAGGTTAGCAAATAAAATAAGGGATTACACCGGTTTTTCCACTGAAAAATGTAATTTATTATAATATTATGATAAATGGCTGTTACTAAAGCCTGACCGATATATTGGTTGATTTATGTTATTGGCCGATATTGGCTTATCACAGAAAAATCAGTATCGGTGTAAATGTTGTCCAGTATTTGAAAATATAAATTCTCTATTTAATGTAATACAAAGCAGAGAAGATCCCTGGGGTAAGTTATAACTAATGAATTCCCAGTGAAGTTTTCTGTATTCAGTGCAGACGTTAAGCTGTAAAATATCCATGCCTCCGTTACAAACTATATAAATCTTTTTCAGATAGCTTCAGTTGAGGGACCATTGCAAAAATAAAAAAAAATCTATATAATATGCTTATCAGAAAATATTTTTCTATTCCCCAAATACAGAATCCATCTGTCTTCAGCTGTAACTTGCTAAGGAAAGGTCAGATGTAGACAAAAATTCATATGTAAGTCTGAAACATACAAGTAATTTTAGAAAAAATAAACCATTCACTGTAAATAAAACACACTAAATGTTGACTCACTCAGACTTTAAATGAGGTAGACTGAAACTGAAGCCCCTGAATCAAATGATGTATGACACTTGATGCTGAATGCTAGAAACGTGTGGGAAAAACTAATTAAATACAGGAGAGTCAGGCACCCCAAAAATGGTCTCTGAGGGTTACCTGCTCGACATCTTTAACTTTCACCTGATCAGTTAACCAAAATGGCAAAAGGCAGATCATCCTAATGAATTCATCAGGTCAGTGAGGACAGTTTTTCCTGTCCGCTGTTAAGTTTCAAGTGCTGAGCATTGGCATCTTTTTTCACATTTTCAGTGAATGATGTCAGATAGAATAACAAGCCCCTGGTCCCATGATTTAATTTCACACACTCAAGGTCAGTCCAAATGAAGTTACACTCTGACTTGTGCCTTCACACGAGCGGAAAAGGACCGGTCCTGTGACAGAAAGCTCAGAAAAGCGCATTGTGTTTGCGCCACAATTTATTACGCCCTCTCGTTGCGCATAAAAAAATGAAACCCTTTCCTTTTAAGCTGGCAGGTAGTTAGGGCTGTTTTCTTTGTTTGGGATGAAGTGTCGTGAGCGCCTTCATGTTGGAAAGATGAGCTACATTTGCCAGACTACGCAATGTGCCTGAATCACATTTCCAAGAGCCTTTTGTTTTTTGGTCATTGAGAGCTGAGCAGAAATGATCAGCACATCATCAAGAAAAGGTCGGAACAGTAAGACATATTCAGTAGCAGCTCAGCCTATAGCTTTCAAACCATGTGTTGAAACTCAACCCCCCATGCTTTTATTCCCATGGAACGTATCAGGCTTCACAAACATGTCCCATGTGACGCGTCCTGAAGTTGGCCCGGGAGGCGGATGTGTTATATGCATGAGTTCAGTATCAGCTCATCCATAACTGGGCAACTCCAGAAAGATCAAAATGTGCCAGCTACCAAACTGCTCCCGTGCTTTCTGCTGTTTAAACTATAACCCGTTGTTCTCATCCCGGTATCGATCTGTGTGCTTTGTCATAAAAGTCAATACTGTTCATGGTTGAGGAGTCAGACCAGGGAAGGACAGTGGAATAAACTGTGAAGGGAATGTTCGCAGATGCTTATATAACTGGACGGTGAAACTGAACTCTTTTTATTAGAGCTCCAGCATCTGGCCCACACACACCATCTCATTTAATGCAGTTTAATGCTCCCTCCATTAATTCTCTTACTTGGTATTTAAAATCATTCTGGCTAAAGTGATAAACAAATGCAGTTATATAAGTCACCATCAGGCATTTTCCCATGTTACAGTTATCTCTTAACATTTGTGTCTCTTACTTAGCGAGATGGTGGCCTTGGGTTCATTCCATATATGCTTAAAAGGAGATGGAGGCAATAGGAGCTGAAATGGGGATTCCTGGATGTTTAGCTCACAGTCACACGGTTCAAGGTCTGGACTCCCTCACACAGTCCAAGTCAGTGAGCGGAGCCAGTGGAGGGGTGAACAGGGCAGGTTGGTTAGTCAGGCTAATTAACCAAATCTTGTATTCTCGCGGCCGCCGCGCTGTAATTGCAGCTGTGCTTGTGAGGGTGTGAGTGGGCAGGAAGTGAAGGGTTAGTGAGGACACAGCTGGGAGGAGAGTGTTGTGTCCAGCCCTGCCCACTCCTCCCCCATCCCCCCTCCCCCCTTCTGGCTGTCCAGCCAAATACTGACCCCGGACCACTGAGCAGCCAATACCAATGACAAACAGACACTTGTGTGCTCATTGTCGTAGCTTTGCATCTTATGCCCATCTGATACAGTGGTGCACATAACACTCATGTGCTTTAATGAATACGTTTGACCCGTTTAATCATTATACTAATGAAGAAACAGGGAAGACAGTGACAAGCATGCAACACCTGTTGATTCTGGAAAGAATTATACTACTGATATGATTATGATATTCAGTAACACTTTATAATAACCATCATTAATAAGTAGTAAATAGTTTAGAAACCAGTTATTAAGCGGCTGTAAAGATTTATAAACATCAGTTTACCTAACCATGAGTCTAAGTATCATGAACAGCAGTTTGCAACTTTACAGTAAACAACTGCCCACTAATTGGTTTATAAAGCATTTCATTGTTTGTTAACATTGAAATAACGAGTTTAATTAACTATAAATGATTTCCAATTTATTAATGATGGTAACAATAAAGTGTTACCTAATATTCTATCTTGCTATATATTGATATCTTTGACTTTATATCTAAACTAAGTGACGGTGCTATACGGCTAATAATAATTTAATCTGATCATGATAATGATGACAACAAGATAGAGAAACAAGATCCATGCCCAAAAATTTAATGTAGATATAACAGAAGTAAACACAAATGCAAATGAGAAAAGTAATCTGAAACAATCTGCTGAATCTATTGGACTTGTAATTTAACATTTCCACAATGAAATGTCTAAAAACGACTAGATAAGCGTTTCATTTGGTCGCCCATTGCTCTAACTTCCAGGGAGATGACATCAGATGATTTGAGTGAAGAAGGACGTACGTGAACGTGACTGAATGTAACGTGAATAAAACTTTGATCCATTACCTCGTCTGTGAACATCTCTGCCTGAGTCACATCAGATAGATTGTCATCAGCAATGTTGGTGATCCCATGATCCCAGGCTACGTCACTTCCTCATCAAAGGTTTTATTTTGCCTTTAATTTAAGTTTTTCTCACAAAAATGCTAAATGTTTTCTGATTGGGCTTCTCAAAGGTATCGATTTGTCTCATTTCTCTGCCCGACTGGAAGATAGTAAATTGAATATCTTTGGGTTTTAAACTGTTAGTTGGACCAAACAATCTAAGACTTGTGACTACTTATTCGCAGCCCTAAAGTAAAAAGTGAATGGACATTGGTTGAAACAGCAGCAGTAGGTCAACGCATATAAGCCTTGAGGACTAATGTCAGATTACTTGGTGGCTGTCTCTGCAGTTCAAAGACAAAATATGTGGGGAGAGAGGGAAGAGCGGCAAATGATAAATGTTCCTGAGCAGACCCAAACCCTCGTTGTTACGTGGTATAATTCTGCTGAGTGAAGTGAGCCACAAGAAAGCATTAAGATGGCTGTAATGTGGGCTCATATGAGTTTCCTGCTTTGGTTCTTGGGAGCGACCTTGTTCAAGGCTCTCAAATGACAGCATCAGATCCTCGGGGATCTCTTTTATCTGTGTGCTGTTTCAGCAAAAGTTGTCCCCAATTCTGTGTCGTTCTTTTTCTTTGAGGCCACTAATTTCTTCTGTTACTGTTTTGTGTCTTCAGGCCAAACACATCCATACAGACAGAGTGTCAGAAGAATAGTGGTAAACTCAGGGCCGGACAGATTTCTATTGTCCTTATTGGAGCTGTGACTTGGGACAGTTGAGATATTGAAGTTGAAGGATAAATGAGCATCATAATCTTTTGATTTGAGGAAAAACTTGTCTGTAAAATTAGACAGATAGAGTTTGGAGTTTTTAGCTGGTGGTTGCAGTTTGTTTTAGTCAGTTATTCCAGGATTGCTGGGAGACTTTCCTGATGTGTGCACTATGTTTATTGTGCATTAATTCAGATTCTGACTTTCCGACAGATGTGCGGGCTGGGTCCAGCTCTATTTAGCTTTGCGGAATTTGCTTCAGCGCTTTCACAAAGATTACTCCGTGGCCTCGCTGGTCACCTGAGACCAATTTTGGTTTGGCCCAAGCCATGACAAATACAAAGCTCCCATTCCAGATGGCAGAGACCCAAGATGGCAAAGACAGGCACCCCCGCCCCTGTGCAACATTTATCTTTATAAGGAATGGCTTCTTTTCTTTCAGTCAGTAATTACATGTCACAGTAACCCCGATTAGATCCGGACTGGTGCAACAAAGTCTCATAGTAGTGTCTATTTTTACCACGCCGTACCACATGTTATCTTTTCAGGCTGTGATCAGCAGTGTGTGACTGGACTTTGACGTTCATTTCTGTTAGACATTTTAAAAAGCTCCAGATGCCTATCAAAGGTCATGTGCTGGAGAGTAGCCCCCATGTCAACAGCGGTCCCTGTCCCCAGAGCCTGTGTGTTGACTTACGGGATGTAGCACTCTGGCCTTTAAAAGTTTAAACTTTGGCTTTAGTGGAGCTCAGGGTTGGTGGGACTTATCTTTCATTGCAGGCCCTTTTCAAATACTCCTGGATAAATCCAAACAGTGATTACTCGAACAATGCCTTTATCCAATAAGTTACAGTGTGTCGTGTGTGGTTATCAGCTCTTAGTTTACCTCTTCTCACCGTGTTGTCACAGTGAGTATTAGTTACATCTCAGTGCTGCGCTCAGGCGAGGCTATTCAGGATTAAAACACTTAGAGTTGGGGTCAGTGCAGAAGGCCTTAATGTCATGGAAACATCCCCTGTCGATCAATTGAACAGATCAGCCGTGGCATATCATGTGTCTTGTGTTGGAATGAATGGATAATGAAAACCTGATGTTTTCCAAAAAAGTTGGGATGCTAATGAGATATAGAGGTTTAATTAGTACAAGGACAGACCACAGGTAGGAACTGGTACAAATTATTTTGGAGCTAGTCACCTTTCTTATCCCCTAGTTCTAGATAAAGCAACCAATCACAGGTATATAGTTTGATCTAATTCCAACCTTATTACATTTAATATGAAGCTTGACATCGCTTCTGGCCACCATTGTTGAACATTTGAGACTAAATGGCAATGAAGGGGCATAGATTACAATGCCTACTCAGCACATTTTTAAACCATGGGACATTTCACAGGGTAATGGGTTCATTTGTAACAGGTGATAGTATCATGATTGGGTATGAAAGGAGCATATCCTTTCCGTCAGGACTTTTTATCTGTTGTTGTGCAATGCAAGATATCTTGAAAGGTAAAAAGGTCAAAGTCAACACCAACAGAAGCTCCTGTTGCCCACAGTAATCACCGCTTCTGAAACTCCACGTCAGTAGTCCCGCCTTTAATTCTGGGACTTTGTGACATCACACTCTGTCACAAAGTCCCACATGTGCATTATTCATTCAACGCAGCTAACATGGCACGTAAGAATGGATTGAGCACAGCTGCTCCGTTGTTGTTAGCACTGCTGGGTCAGGCATGTGTGAGCTGACCAATCAGATGAGACCAGGTATGCAGTACAGGACAGTATGAGAAAACGGATGTGCTTATTTTAAGACTGAGGCATGTAAACCTATTCTAGTAGTAACCCAAAATAACATTGTGAACCTGAAAATGAGCATAATGTCTCCTTTAACTTTTACAGCGTCCCAGCTTTTTTGAATTGGGGTTGTACATTCCAACGTGCTTGTGCGTGAGGGAATTGTCTGATGGGATATTATTGAAGACAGAATGCGTTTGCTGTGTGTTTGCCAAGCCCAAATCTTTTCCATCCCCTTCCTACATCCATTCTTTAACATGTTATCCGTCTGCCTCACTTTATAAAGCACCTTGTCGGGAGCCGCACCTTATAAGCCAATGTTTGGACTCCTTTTAACTCCACCGCCAAGAAGATCCTGCTTAAGTAAATGTCGAGCGGGGCTCGTCTTTGAGAGCCAAAAGTCTGTAGGAAGAGTGGTCAGGAGACATCAGTGGAAGATACTCTGAGCTTAGTAGGTATAAAGAGAGTGGGGACATGCTAATGAAGGGAAGTTTCTACTGCTCTCTTTACACCACATCACTGTTTGGAGAGGAGAGTGTCAGCGCGGCTGTGGCTCTGTGCTAGATTTGCATGGCTGGGTGTTATAAGTGCAGCAACAGACACAAGCTTCAGGATCAAAGAGCTGCCAGTCCAAAAGGAGGCACGCACACTCACATGCATAGCTCACACACAAGATTTATTCAAAAGCCTCTGTGAATGCTGCTGCCTCTAATCTCCAGACTGTGTGGTGACTAAGCATAACTGGGCATTAATGCAAGCTTTGTTCATCATGTTTCCCAACACTTTAGTTTCACTTATTCAGAGCTATTCAGCTGTTATATTGAGCTATCATTCAAGATGAAGTCAGTCTTTTGCCAACCTATCAAATCGATTTTGATAGGAACGTCTTTATTTGGATGTAAATCTGTGATGCTGAATTGTCTGGATGTAAATTGAGTGCAGCGCTGAGAAGCGTGGTCCTGGGAACTGCAGGTGGCCCTGTATCTCAGACAGGCCACTTAACAAAGTTATCTGGCTCGCTCGGTTCACAGCCATCTGTTTGGGATTAATGTGATCAGGTTCTATCAGAGCCCCTCAAGACCGGGGTGTCGGGTCTCCATCAGTGGTCTCTAACATTACGATGGAGGGCTTATCAGGAAGCCCCGGCCTGCCAATGATTTACAAACACAATAGGCCAATCACTCATTAAGAGATGGTGCGGCTCAAATTTAAAGTCGCACACAAAGAAAACAATTGCTCAGACAGTCATGTAGAGAACCACAGTGGCTTTTGTTTGTAGGTCCTCACACCTGATATTCAATAGCCTGATGATGAGGTGTCTGTTTGACAGCTTTGATCGGAATCTTTGAAAGATGACTGACAGTTGACCGATCAGCCTCTTGCTCGGAGGTAACGAGGGGTGTAAATCACAGTACGAAACTTTTGATTCTTTGGACTATGATACAATATTTACCGATATCGCAAAGTTCACCAAAATATGACCCCGATTTGATTTCTTTCAGGGGCCTGCCATCAATGTTGGACCAGTATATCTGCCCACATAACGCAATCAGTTACAGAAGAAGCTGCCACGACTTTCTTCTCAACATATGATTAATTGTTATTAATTGCACACAGCTAATTTCTGCAAACATTACTTTAAACTGACTCCACTAACACATGAAAGATGTCAAGGTCAGTTACTTTTATTAGCTTAAACCTGTGGCATTTTACATTGCATAAATTCGATTAGTGGCTTATTTATTCTCTGTTTTACTCACTGATGGTTTAAGTCACTGCTTCCCCCAACAGAACAACATGAATTGAATTTCAGTCTGTAGGAAGGTTTTTCCAGCCCAACAGCAGCTAAAATAAATCAGCCGATGTTGCCGTAGTGAGAGCAACAAGTTGGCGGACTGCTGCATGAGACGCTCCATTTGTCCGTTGACTCGTCTTTTAATCCCAAATCCAGATTATTTCCAGGCTGCTGATGTATTAGCAGTAAAGATCATCACACTGTTAAAATGTTTAAGGAAAAGGTGCGCTTAGATAGAAAAGCTGATGCAGCGTGCCTGGGAAATTTCAAAATAAAGGCTTGACTTAAAGATGATGATATGGATCGATGTTTCCAGTTTGCATCGATGGTGTTACACTGATGCGTGAGGTAACCTGTTCTTATCTATAACCCTCAGAAATAAAATGAGAGTGCACTTGGTGTTTTGAGTAAAGTTGTTGCTCTCTGCCTGCATCAGCTACATCAGGGAATGGAATTTAGCCAGTACATCAAAAGCATGTTTGCTTCTGCACCTGCGAACCATCGGCTGTGTTTGTTTTTGCTTACTGCTGTGCTTTTAATCTAGTTCGGCCATTTGTTTTCGAGTGGAATAAGAAGTTACCACGACTCTCTCTCTGAGCAGTAAACGGTGCTGCCACTCTCCTGTGGTAACAGTGTTGCGTTTCGAGCACAGCTGGTTAGATTGGCTCTGTCCTGTTGTGACAACAGAGGGGTGAGTTCTCGTGTGTACAGTGTAAACCTCGTGTCAGGATCGTGACAGAAAGTTTGAGTCCGTGTTTGATCCTACATTAGTTGCACTGTAAAAGAACACATACATGAAAATATGCGGTGCATGCAAGTACACAGATAAACATCCTCTATCTCCAGTTCTCCATCTCTCTGCTCATAAACACAAATGACAAACATGCGCACAAAGTCGCACTGGTTTGGCAACATACCAGCCATGGCTCAGAAGTACTGGTAATGGAGATTTGACTATTCGCGTCCTCTAGTTTCCACTGTTGTTAGTTAGTTAGTTATTAGGACTGATTAGAATTCAGCCTTTATGTGTACGTACCGCGCTTGCATGTCTTTTTCTCATTATTGATGATATCATCTTCAGAGGAAACACTCTGTGCTCTGGTCATGGGTCAAGTGACTTTCCCAGGCTGGAGTGTGTTTCTGAGCATGTAGAGGATGTGTGTGTGTGCGCATGCCTGTGTGTTTCTGAGCAGAGGGGAAGTCCAGAGCTCAGGGCTCCATTTCTGGTGTACAGTCTTTGGCTGTGGACGAGTGAGAAGAGAAATCGCTAACAGACTTACACGCTGGCTTACCACACGCATCCAGAAAACACACAGGCGCACACAGAATGCGGCTGGAGCAGCGCGGAGGAACGCTTTCAAGGTCGATGACCCCGCAAAGCTAACTGTACACTATATCTAAACTTAATTTGCTCAAGCCACAGATAATACTGTTTCACAGTTTGTGCCTAAGCATTCTTAGAGCCTCATTGTTCAACCCAAGATATAGCGAAAGTCACATTTCTGCAGCTCCCTGCCATCTAAAGCTGTACGTTCAAACACATGACCAGTTGCATGAAAAGCACTTAATCACTCAACTCTGACCAGAAAAAGCTGTTTTGCAGGCTCAAATCACCTGTTTCTGTTTTTTAAAATATTCAGAATTGCACATTGCTGCCTCCTGTTTCCCATTTTGACAGGATCAGCCACACAATAGACACAATCTTAACTTTCAGCCAACAAGTCCAACAAACACACAAGTGACACAGTCTTCACGTGTCCCCAGTCGTGCATCACACTGAACCCTCTGGGCTTCCTCTCTGCTGTTAAAAGCACGACGTGATGGGAATGTCCTCCTGCAACCACAAGGCCATCCTCATCATCTCTAACCAGATCACATCTAATGGCTCCTCAGATGTTTGAGGAATTTTTCTCCTTGCAGTAAATTGTATGACACATAGTGTTATCAATTTCGCATGTTGACCTCTCCCAGGTCAGGCAGAGTTCACAGTTGTGTATGTTTGGTGGGACTGTCATGTTTTGGTTTTTGTTTCTCTCTGTGTGTTTTCAGATCAGTGCCAACGTGCTGATCTTTCTGTGCACTAACATGATCGGGATCTGTACCCACTATCCTGCTGAGGTCTCCCAGAGACAAGCCTTCCAGGAGACGAGAGGATATATCCAGGCCAGACTGCACCTGCAGAGGGAGAACCAGCAGCAGGTACACACATGCACACACACATGCACTGAAACACACACACACACACACACACACTGGAAATGAACACACACACACACACAGACAGTCACGTGCATGCTTCCACGCAAGGAAGTGAGGGCGGCTGCTGTGCACGTGCGCCGTAGGAAAACACAAACAAATTCAGCAGAGCAACAAATGGGTGTCTCCTTTTTCTTGTGTATTTTTTTTTTCTCCTCTCAGTTTTTGAGGCCGACCATATGTTATGAAGTATAACACGTATCTCCACTCCTCTCTATTTGACTAACACGTTCCCACGCAGATGCCAACGAGGCAGGGTGACTCATTGAGCAGTCCTAACAGTACAAGCTGATGAAAATGAATGGGCTCTCTCTGTCTTTCTTTCTTTAATTTATCTCTCTCTCTCTTTCTCTCTCTCTTTCTCTCCTCTCTCTCAGGAGCGCCTACTGCTCTCAGTGCTGCCAAGGCACGTTGCCATGGAGATGAAGGCTGATATCAATGCCAAGAAGGAAGATATGATGTTCCACAAGATCTACATCCAAAAACACGACAATGTCAGGTAAATACAGATAAATACACGTGTCTGCATCCACACAACTGAACACACACTCAGGAGGATGTCGGAGTGACTCTGCCGTCACAGCGAGCACCAGTGGATTTGACCTAACTCCTCTGACTGATGTATCAGTAACACGGAGTCACTCCAACAGCTATTTCCCTGACAGCATGTATTATGCATGTTGTTGCTTATTGACACTGACTCCACCAGCTGCATTAACGATATTTACTTTGGCATGCTGCTATGCTCTCTGTGGCAAATGATAGGAGGCAGACCCCAAGTTTGCCGGTCCCCCGTCTCAGCCCTCACCACTGGATTTCGACTCCCGAGTGGGAATAAGTCAGCACTAACTAACTGACTTGAAACTCTCCATCCATTCGCCTTCTGTTGAGCCCAGCCGGTGCATTTCAGGCTGCGGTGGCGATGGCTGTAGGGGAGGAAACTCAAACAAGGTGACCCAAATAGGTGCAGGTGATGCACTTATAATCTGTTGCAGCAGCGTTGCTCCACCAAACTTACAGGAGCAATGCATTATCACAATGTAACACAAGATTAAAACCAGCTGTTCCAGATTGATGCTTATTGTCATTTTGTAAAAGCTTTGCAAAAACGTGTGAACCCCAGGATCTCAAGTGAATACGTTTGTGTTTGGCCTCTTTTCAAGTCTTTTGAGGCCATTAATATTTGTACGAGGAGGTATGAGGGAGGCAATTCAATTTTATAATGATATAGTTTTATTTTGAGGTAGCTTCGATAATGACAGCCGAAGCCCAAAAAAAATCTAAGTCTGTATTAAGCCATGGGGGACATATAAAAAACACACAAGGACCGAGGAATGAGCGCAGGAGACGCAGGACGAAAACAGAAGAACCAAAGAATTGTAAATAATAAACACAGAGAGCTTATGAGCAGGTGAAACACCGTCGTAGACATAAAAAGGGAGGTAAAACAGACAAAGATGCAACGACAATATGAAGCATGACACATGAAACTTAAGCCTAGAACCATGACTGATAAGGCTGATATGCAAATCTAAGGTTTAATGTGACATTCTTATCTAGCAAGTTTGTGACATTGCATCTTCAGTGCTGCAGAGTTATGCAAAAGTAATGGAACGTGTTCCAAATAATGCATTAGTTTCAAATGTAAGTAGTGTGTAATACCCTTTTTTGTACAACTACACCGACACTGCTTCTGAAACCAAAAAACAATTAAATCTAAGTCATATGTTTTCCAGGCGTCTACTTATAATACATGTCATTGACATTCAGCATGCTGTTAGTCAAACTAGTTCATCATGTGTTTTACATTTGTGTTTTGTTGTCTTTCTGTGTGAACTGACCCTTTAAAGTACAAGCTCTTGCATCATGGCTCACAGCCTTTGCTCAGGGTGGGAAATTGCTGGAGCAGCTCTGCCCTTGCTGATGACCTCATGGGACAAACAGCGCCATCTGTCACCTTCAGCTGGTACTGACCCTGTCTGTGGCGTTGTTTTTCCTGTCCTTTCATTACTATCAAAAGTTAGCAATGAAAGGCATGCAGACAGGGGGACAGGGGGTGGTGTTCTCAGAGGGACGGGGCTGGAG